>NW_007238428.1:0-4848 GCF_000164805.1 Carlito syrichta
ATTAAGCAGCCCCTGGAAGATGAAAAAGCAAGACAGACTCTTCCCTGAAGCCTCCAGAATGAACACAGTCCTGCCAACACCTTGATTATAGACTTCTGACTCCAAAATCATAAGAAAAGCAATTTGTGTTGTTTTACACTGCCAAGTGTGCAGTAACTTGTTGCAGCAGCTATGAGAGCCTGCTACAGGCAGACAAAGACACAGAGACAACAATCATTTTTATAACAAACATAATTTGATCTAAAATTCATGTACAAGTAATACTAAAACCTAAGTATAATGTGGGATACACTAGACCAGACACACAGCTGATGTGAGTATACATTTTTACAAGTGCTTTGCAAAACCTTTTGGAAGCACATGTTAAACTGAACATACAACATCATAACATCCATCAATTCCCTTCTGTGTCTATATCCAAGAGAAAACCATATACATGTTCACAAAAGACATATACTAGAGTATTCACAGGGGCTGAATCTTAACAGTGCCAAATAAGAAGTTGCTCCATAAAGAGTGGAATGATGTAACGTTTTTCAACTGTCATTGAGCATTTTTTGTCATTTCATCCACTGAGAGGTGAGAACTACAGACAGGAAGCATGGTCAAATAGAAAAGAATGTTTAACTTCTGTTGGGTTATGTTAATATGTTATTGACATATGTTCCAAAATTATGACAATCTTAAAATTCTGAATGTCTTAGTATAGGCTAATAGTAATAATAATTATATTAAGTTGCTGCATACCACAGAAATTAACAAATTTCCTTATCATTTGTGTCTTTGAAAATGGCTGCCCTAAGATTTTGTCATCCATGATTGTTGATTTGCTTTAATCCTTTTAAAAAAACAGCTATAAGACTGACAAGTGTTCTTCAGCACAGGCTTCTCACAACTTTGTAATTTATGTCATTGGTCTGGGGGAAAAGAATCCTCCAGAAGTCTTATAAGATAATGTATGTGGTCATGAGGATTGACAAAGAATAAGAGTGGATTGCATGGACTGAATTCAGAAATAATTTTTATGACTTTTTTTGTTTGAAGCATTTCTGATTAAGTTTGCTTTGTTTTTCAGAATTAAAAAAAACTACTTTTTGAGCTATTAAAAACTTTTGAAAATTAAGTAAAATGTGCTTATATGAGCAAAATTTGAAGCATATTTCTTTCTTTATACTTGATTTCTCCAAAATTTGAAAACTACCTGTAACTATTAGTTTGTGGCAATATAGCTATTTGCAGGGGAGGGTTAAGGTGGCTGATGAGAGGCAAGTAGAGTGTGTTTCTCCTAGGAAATTCACCAAGATAGAGTTTCCTCAGCACACACAACCAGCAGCATGCCCCATGACTCATCAAACAAATGATAATAACCACATCGTGCAAAGTACAGAAAAATCAATTGGCCTAAGCTAGAATTAACAACACTCCTTTCTGGACTGTAGCACAGGCTGCCTGCAGCCTCTGGATGCAGTGGGGAAGATGAGCGAGAGGAATTCAGGAGATCTGTGCTCCTGCCATGAATTTGGAGGGACCACTGAGCCTTGCAGGACTCTAATCCCTCATGGGAAACTTCCTTACCTACAGCTATGCTCTGCCAAAACCAACAAAAGGTGGTGCAGGAACAAAAAGACCTGAGCTGCCATACACCAGGAACTCAACACTTGGCAGTGTTGCAGCAGCTCTTTGGCCAGCTTGGGAGGGACAAATCCTGTGGTGTCAGATAGTTCCTGGCTGGGGCCAGCTGCCAGCAGAACACTTGAGGCCAACTGCACTTTGACACTCTGACCACAAACTTCCCGAGGCTAAGGAGGAGTGCCTGGTGGGACTCAACTCCATAGTAACCTCTTACTCCTCATGTGAACTCTGTGCTCGTTCTGCAACACAGTATAACCCCAACAGCCAGAGACTCCCTCCCAATCCCTGCTGGGGTAGCCAAGGATGCCCACAAGTGGGGTGGTTGAGCTCATCTCCCTTCCTACCCCCTTCATCAAAGTCTCAAAACAGACAAAGAATTTGGGTAATTCCCAAAGCTCCACCCTCTGCCTAGGTTGCAAGGCACTTCCTTGGAGCAATATATCCTAAGAAGAAGGCCCACAGCCACCATCACAGCTGGCTCTCTCCTGCAAGCACCTCCTGGCTGGAGGTCAACAACTCAGCCCATCATATCTAATGTAATATCTTATCTTTGGGGAAGGCCTGATACAAGATCCCAGCTAACACCAATATCCAAGACACTTGGCCACTCTGGACACTGTAGGGAATCCTACATGAGCCTCCTGACAAACTCAACTAAGAAGAAATAGTCTACACAAATAAGAAGAAAACATAAAAATAACTCCGACAGTATGAAAAAACAATTCTCCAGCACCCTCAAAAAGCCACACTAACTCAGCAATAGACCTTAACAAAAATGATGTCTTTAAAATTGTAAAGATAGAATTCAAAAGGTTGACTCCATGAGATTTAGGAGAAAGTGGAAAAACAAAATAAATAATTTTTAAAAAACTATTCAGGACATGAATGAAAGATTCTCCAAAGAGATAAACACCTTAAAAAAAAAACAAGCTGAAATTCTGGGAATGAAAGAATCATTAAGGGAAGTACAAAATGCACTGGAAAGTGTTAACAGTATACTAAAACAAGTAGAAGAAAGGTTCTCAGAACATGATGACAAAGCTTTCCAATTAACCCAATTAGACAACAATAAAGAAAAAAGAATCTCCTTTTGCCTCACTGCACTCCTGAGAGCAAGATGGGTCACCAGAAGCTCTATTGCAGTCACACATGTAATTTAGCCAAAGTTACCATTCTTGTCACATCTGCTCACACCAACATGGTCTGATCTGGAAATATAGTCTCAATATGTGCTGCCAGTGTTTCCATCAGTACAGGAATGTAATAGGTTTTATTAAGTTGGACTGAGTGATCTTCCTTAAATGTATTATGCAAAGCAGCCGCCCAATGAAAGCATGTTAGCTCACTGTTCATGAAATAAAAAATTCTTTAAAAAAGAAAAAAGAATCAAAAGAACAGAAAAAGTATCCAAGAAACATGGAATTATATAAAACATCTATACCTAAGGATCATACATGTTCTTGAGGAAGAAGAGAAAGTAACAGGTTTGAAAAACCTATTTGAGGGAATAATGGAGGAAAACATTCCTGGTCCTACCAGAAATCTAAACATCTAGAAACAAAAAACCCCCAAAATCTCCAGAAGATTCATTTCAAAAAGGTCATCTCCAAGGCATATAATTCTCGAATGCAAAGTTAATGTTAAGGGAAGTGTTTTAAGAGCAGTGAGACAATAGCATCAAATGTAAACACAAGTGTAAACCTATCAGACTAACAGCAGACTTCTCAGAAAAAACCTAGCAAGCCAGAAGGGATTGGGACCCCATCTTCTATCTTCTCAAGCAGTAGCAGTCAGCCTAAGATTGTGTTTCCTACAAAACTAAGTTTCATAAAAGAAGGAGAAATGAAGTCTTTCTCTGAGAAGCAAGCACTGAGGAAATTTGTCACCACTAGACCAGCTCTATGAGAAATACTCAAAGGAATTCTAAGTACTGAAGCAAAAGATTGAAATACACCAGTAGAAAAAAAACTGGAAATCATAAAGCTCACAGGCCTTATGCAACACCAACACAATAGAGAAAAAATAAATAAAGCAACCAGAAAACAACCAGCATGATCACTGGAATAGTACTTTACATATTATTATTAACCCTGAATGTCAATGGTTTCAGTACCCCCACTGAGAAGATATAGATTAGCAGAATTGACTTTTTTAAAAATACAAACACACAACCCACAACCCAAATATCTTCAGCCTTGAAGAGGCCCACTGACCACACAAAGACTCCTATAGAAACAAGGAAAAGGGGTGGGAAAAAATATTCCATGCAAATGGAAACCAAAAATGATCAGGAGTAGCCAGGTTCGTATCAGATAAGACAGACTTTAAATTGACAACAGTTTTTTTAAAAAAGGCAAAGATTATTATACAGCGGGTGTCCAAAAATGCATACACAATTTAAGAAGGAAAAAAAATGTATTAAAATTGTAACACTCAATATATACCGATAAAAAAAGATGAATACAAGTCATATTTGACTTCTGCAGTTATAAGAGGTGCTCAAAGTAGTTACCATCAGTGTCCAGACCCTTCTGAGTATGGAGAATTATTGCTTGAGCAACGTTGACCAAAGTGTCCACTTATATCACTACACATGCAGTTTCAATTTCTTCTCATGGTACTGCCAGTGTAGCTGGTTTTCTATGGTACACCACATCTTTTAAGGACCCCAATAGGTAGATGTCAAGGGATGTTAAGTCAGGAGAAAGTGGAAGAAACTCAATTGCACTGCTTCATTCAATTTAAACTGCTTCATCAGACCAAACCACTTTCCCTATAAACTCCTCATCCTTTCATATCATGTTTTGGAACCACTCACAATAATGCACACTTCGATCAGGATCATCTTCATTCAATGCATGTGATAATCTTGGGATGAAACCATTCCATTTTGCTGTTTTTAAGAAAGCATCATATGCTTGTTCTGCTTACTCCTATCTCATGTGCACATTGTTTGGTACACTTCTGTGGTTAACATGCAAATGGTTCCAACACTGTAGCAGAAGCAGCAGGACTTGTTTCTTTGTGAGACTTTCCAGATATTTTCTTGTGCACATCACACACAGTACCATGTATCTCAAATTTATCATGAATGCATGCAATTATTGGGCATATTGGAGGTTCTGTTGCATACTCATACCCCCATTGTCATTGTGTTTCCACAATGTTCTCACATTTCAAATACCACTTCAAAATGGTCTTGTGCTCCTCAAATGA
>NW_007238429.1:0-802 GCF_000164805.1 Carlito syrichta
CATCTGCTACAAAGTAAGTGTTCAATAAATATCAGCAGTGTAGGGATGGCTCACCCGAGACCCAGTCCCCACAGTACACAATATATCCACGTGATGAGCATGCATGTGTACCTCCTGAGTCTAAAGATGAAAAACAAATAAATGCACTCGTGTGTGTGCACACACACACACACACAGAGAGAGAGAGAGAGAGAGAGAGAGAGACAGACAGACATACACAGTGTCAAAATAAAAACTTTAGACAGATTTCACAGACTTTGAGCTAAGATTGATTCATGAATCGGGCCAGAATAGGTTCAGAGAGACTTTGGAACTGTCACATGGTCTGGTCAGAGAGGATTTGTGGATAGAAAAAGGAAAGTGAAGTAGAGAAAGCAGAAGCAAGGTATGGAACAGCTGGATTCGCTGCAGCTTGGTGTTTGTCTGATTTGAAGTGTTGGTTACCTTTCATTGGCCAAGACTCAGTGACTGGTACAAGAATAGGTTATAGTCTGTTTACACGTCTACTTAGGTTAAAGTTCACTATGTATGAAGAAAATTTAAAATATTTAAGGAAACAGCTTTAGACTCAATTTCTCAACAGTTAGCTCTTATTAGTAAAACACAAATTTATATAAAATGTTAATTCATAATAACCTTTTATCATTATTCTCTCATTCAATAGATGTTGATAGTCCAGCAACTAACATATAATTTAAAAACAAAAACAAAGAAAACTAAAAGAAGTAAAGAAAAACTAATACCTAACTGGCAAGGTTGGGAGCAATCAATCCAGTGAAATAATAAAGTGTTCTATCCAGGA
>NW_007238430.1:0-822 GCF_000164805.1 Carlito syrichta
AAAAGTTTTCTCTGTGGATGAATTAGCATCCTAACTTATATGTTACAATTTATTATATAATAGTAAGGTGGCAAAAATCTCATCTTTCTGTGGTACCGGTTTGGTTAGGACTACATTTTATGATCAACTGTAGTTTTTTCCCAGACTCCTTACTTACTTGTCCTATTCTCATGGCTTCTCTTTTATCCTGGTTTTAATAGTTTTTATCATATTTTTTTTATTTTTTTATGTTTTTTATTATCTGAAGACAAATTCTTCTTGGAAGAAGACCTGGTGTAAATAATATACATGAGAACGTCAGAGCACCAGGCACCCAAGATACACAGAAGACACAGTCAGCAGTGGAAGCAAAAACATTACAGAGGGAAGATGAAGGAATAAAACAGTGGCACAAATCACTCACAGTTTTTAATTAATTTTTTTCATTAAAAATCTATACTCTCTAGGATTTTGCCTTCAAAGATGGTTGTCATTATGCACGCATTAATATCCTTATTATTTCTTTTGTTTGTTTGTTTGTGTTTTTTTGTTTAGTTTTGTTTCATTTTGTTTGTTTGTTTGTTTTTGAGTTGGAGTCTCACTCTGTCGCCCAGACTGGAGGGCAGTGGCCGCTCCCGGCCACCGCAGCCTCAACCTGCTGGGCTCCGGCGATTCTTCCGCCTCAGCCTTCCAAGTAGCTGGAATTACAGGCGTGCGCTACCACGCCCGGTTGATTTTTTGATTTATTGTAGAGATGAGGTCTCGCTGCCCAGGCAGGTGTAGAACCCGCAGACTCAGGCAATCCACTCACCTCAGCCTCCCAAAGGCGCGGGATTACAGGCT
>NW_007238431.1:0-1060 GCF_000164805.1 Carlito syrichta
CTAACTGTTACAGATGCTTGGTCATTGCTATCTCCTCTTACTCACAGTGAAATCTCTATATGGAGCAGGGACTTTGTTTTACACCCTACGGCCCAGCTGCTTAAAAGAATACATAGCATATAGTAGGTGCTCAAGAAGTGTTGACATAAATTCTTGCATCAATGAAAGGAAAACAGTGAAAGGAAATTTTCTCTGAGAGGCTGAGTAATTTGCTCCAAGTCTCTGGCCAGGATTAAAATCCAGGAGGTCAGATTCAAGTTTTCCCCCTCCTGACCCCTAACATATCTTGCAGAGATGGGCTTTTCTAAACTATTTTTTAAAATATCTGAGGCATTTTTATGGCTTTCTTTGTAACTTTCAAATGGTAAGAACAGTGTATGCAATTTCAAAATATGATGAAAAGAAACTTGTGGCTTAGATAAAAGTTGAAAATAAAGTGAAATAGAAGGTAGGAGGGTTTTTGATAGAGAACACAAGAGGCGGAATGCTGTTCTGGAGACGTGTCCTTGTGCAGAATTGAACTAAATGGTGACACTTGAAGCCACCAGCAGGGAGTTTTCTCATTCTCAGACTGTTGCATGTCTGTGGCCTTCCCCTCAGTGAAAGGCATGGTAGAAGTTTGGTTGAATCTCTCATTTCTCTAATCCCACAAAGCATAATGATGATGGAACCATCTTGATCCTTGATGTTCTCCCTCATATCCTGAAGATCGGCCAAAGGGACAATAGATGACCACATTTCTATTGAATAAATAAGATGTATGTTTGCCTGGGTTTAAGTTCTACCTCATGCATCAAATGAAAATTATAACTCACAATATAAAAGCTCTTATTATATTAGAATTCCTAGAAATTTCTCATCTTCTTCCTTTTAACAAAAGGAAAATTGTCATCACATTTTACTCCCATATCCCTTCTCCTTTGACTTCACTGACAATCAGAAGCATCTTTGTCTGCTTCACTAGTGAACACTTTCAAGTTTGGTTATGACTACATTTCCAATAAATGCTGTTGAGTGCTAATCTTCATAAACTTCAATGAAGAGTTATTTCTAATAGTTT
>NW_007238432.1:0-2242 GCF_000164805.1 Carlito syrichta
CTACATCGGGGGCTGAGGCAGAATGTTCGCTTGAACCCAGGAGTTTGAGGCGCCGTGAGCTATACTGCCACCAAACTCCAGCCTAGGAGGCAGAGCAAAACCCTGCTTCTAAAATAAGAAAGAAAAAAAAACTCATAAGAAAATAAGCAACAAGAAAGGACTGTGTGCCTATACCTTCATTTCTAAGCAAAAACTTCTAAATTCCGGTCAGTAGATGGTCTATATCTAAAACCATCACACACACACACACACACACACACACACACACACACACACACACACTTCCTTTCAGCTTATTTTCCTTTTAGATAAGTAACAGTAGAAAAATAGACTGATATTTTCATGTAATTCCTCATAAATATGACTCTTTACTCAAGCCACCTTTCTGGAAGAGTCTCTTCACAAACCTACTTGTTCACAAACCCCAAGTGACTTGTGGGATGGGAAAGCATAAAACCATAGACCTCAGAGGACTATCCCTTGCCAACAATTCAGAGCGTATATATTCCTCTGAACATCCAAAAGCAGCCAAACTCCTCCTCCTTGGTGAAAATGATATGTATGTCAGAATAGAAGGTGACTTCAAATATAAGAAAACAATTATCATTTGTATAAAAAGACACCAAAAAAGCATTTTTGGCTGCGATATTTGGGATATAGATATAAGTGATAAAATTTTAGTAGTTGGCTTTTCACTATCACATTTTACTGAATAATTGTATTTATACACAAAGGTACCTACAATCTATTTTTTAGCTTGTCCAGCAAAAAGAGTTGAGAAGTAAGAACACCCCCCAATCTTGGTTTCTAAATTTAATTTCCCAGTAAAAGGAACCTGGACTCCTTGGAGAAATGACTGACTCCAAAGATGAGTCTGGAAACATCGGGTGCCAAAAGGACACATGCAAGAAATGACAAAGACATGTCATGAGGGTACAGGGGTCAGAGTGAAGGGGCTCCTAGTAACCAAATCTGGGACAATTTGAGCACACTCATGATGGCTGTTTATAACCCATGGAATAGCATACAGAAGCTCACTCTGAAAACAGATGAGAAGAGAATGCTCTCTTTTAGGTGAGTATGTGAACTATTAGTAATAAATGTAGAAGAAATGATGGAGTTAGAAAATTTCCATTTGGCAACCATCACAGTAATAGTTTTTTCAGGAATGTGCTCTAAAAGTGGAATGCAAAGGTATGATGAAGAGGAGGACATTGTTTATAGAGTTTTCATTATCACCCCCACACCATACAGAACTTATTAAGTACAAAGAAAAGAATAGTAACTTCCAGTAGAGGGGCCTGACAGAGACACCTGTGAACAAAAGAGGCATTTCTCCTCACCTCGTATGTTTAACGTTGTATGTCTTCAAGCCATCAGAACCTATGTGAACAATAATAAATCAACATCTGCTACAAAGTAAGTGTTCAATAAATATCAGCAGTGTTGGGATGGCTCACCCGAGACCCAGTCCCCACAGTACACAATATATCCACGTGATGAGCATGCATGTGTACCTCCTGAGTCTAAAGATGAAAAACAAATAAATGCACTCGTGAGACAGACAGACATACACAGTGTCAAAATAAAAACTTTAGACAGATTTCACAGACTTTGAGCTAAGATTGATTCATGAATCGGGCCAGAATAGGTTCAGAGAGACTTTGGAACTGTCACATGGTCTGGTCAGAGAGGATTTGTGGATAGAAAAAGGAAAGTGAAGTAGAGAAAGCAGAAGCAAGGTATGGAACAGCTGGATTCGCTGCAGCTTGGTGTTTGTCTGATTTGAAGTGTTGGTTACCTTTCATTGGCCAAGACTCAGTGACTGGTACAAGAATAGGTTATAGTCTGTTTACACGTCTACTTAGGTTAAAGTTCACTATGTATGAAGAAAATTTAAAATATTTAAGGAAACAGCTTTAGACTCAATTTCTCAACAGTTAGCTCTTATTAGTAAAACACAAATTTATATAAAATGTTAATTCATAATAACCTTTTATCATTATTCTCTCATTCAATAGATGTTGATAGTCCAGCAACTAACATATAATTTAAAAACAAAAACAAAGAAAACTAAAAGAAGTAAAGAAAAACTAATACCTAACTGGCAAGGTTGGGAGCAATCAATCCAGTGAAATAATAAAGTGTTCTATCCAGGATACATCATTTTGGTACACCAGCACTACCTTTATATAATTTAACATTATGCTTTTGACTTTTGTTGAGAGGTGACTACAAGTAC
>NW_007238432.1:3846-5125 GCF_000164805.1 Carlito syrichta
TGAAGCCACCAGCAGGGAGTTTTCTCATTCTCAGACTGTTGCATGTCTGTGGCCTTCCCCTCAGTGAAAGGCATGGTAGAAGTTTGGTTGAATCTCTCATTTCTCTAATCCCACAAAGCATAATGATGATGGAACCATCTTGATCCTTGATGTTCTCCCTCATATCCTGAAGATCGGCCAAAGGGACAATAGATGACCACATTTCTATTGAATAAATAAGATGTATGTTTGCCTGGGTTTAAGTTCTACCTCATGCATCAAATGAAAATTATAACTCACAATATAAAAGCTCTTATTATATTAGAATTCCTAGAAATTTCTCATCTTCTTCCTTTTAACAAAAGGAAAATTGTCATCACATTTTACTCCCATATCCCTTCTCCTTTGATTTCACTGACAATCAGAAGCATCTTTGTCTGCTTCACTAGTGAACACTTTCAAGTTTGGTTATGACTACATTTCCAATAAATGCTGTTGAGTGCTAATCTTCATAAACTTCAATGAAGAGTTATTTCTAATAGTTTAGTTTGTTTAAATATTGTTTGTCTCTTAATCAAGTGGATTTTTTTAATTAAGCATATTCTTTTGACGATAAGAGAACTCTTGATTTTCATCTGGCCATATGACTCTTTGTAATATGAACTTCATTTCCCAGCCTATCTTGCAACTATTTGTAGCTATATGACTAGGTTTTTCCCAATGGGATATGAGGGTAGGATGTGCCATTCTCAAGGGGACTATTTGCGCTTGGAAATTTCCTTCAGAACACATTCTCAAGGGGACTACACATGCCCTCTCTCCCACACTCCTGATCCTCCTCTCCTACAGTCTACAATGTAGATGTGGTAACTGATCATCTTGGACGGTAGGAAGTAGTCCAACACCTTCTATATGGTAGAGCATCAAGGTAGAAGTGACCCAGGTTCCTGAATACAGAGTACATCTGTCTTGATCCATCTACTTTTAAATGCTTACATAAGAGAGAAATTAACTTCTATCTTACATAAGCAATTATTAATTTGGGTTTCTGTTACACAAAGCTAAGATGACCTCACACACAGTATAGTTTTCTTCTATACTGTTTAATACTTATTTGTATTTTAAAAGTTAGAAATGAGAAAATTGTAATTTTTAACAAGGAAATATCCAAGCGCAAATACTTTGTGTCACTCTTAAGAATGAAATAACATAAGATTGGCAAAACATTCAGATTTGAACAATTGATTTAGATGTACTTCTTCATATATAATAAGTTATAAATCTCAGTGAATTCTCCTCA
>NW_007238433.1:0-1173 GCF_000164805.1 Carlito syrichta
TCTGCTGGGTCTTAAACCTTCTGCTTCAGGTTGATGGTCCCTGGTTTATTCTGAGATGGTATTCACTTCTTGGGAAATAGTTTGGGATCCAAAAATCTGATTCTGAGGTGCATTCTAGAGGGCCCTCTCCGTTGCCTTTTCTCCTTCCCCCCAAGTGGGGGGGGGTGGATCTCAATTGGCTTGTGTCTGCTTCATGTGCATGTGGAATTAAACTGTTATTTTCACAGGTACAGGAGAGTCTGAATTGCTCAGCTCTGAATAGAAAGAGCACTTGTTCCTGCCAGATGAAAGGGGCACAGTAGAAGTGTCTGGAAGATTGACCCATGACATATAGCAGTCTTACGGGGATTCCCCCAACAAATTTAATCTAAGGAAGGCTGGTCCAGGAAACACGTATGAGAGCTGATCCCTCAGCATTTCGAGCCCTCTCGGAGGTCATAGGTCTCTAAAGAGAGAACCATGACAGATAAGAGGGTGGACACAGCTCAGTGGTGAAACACTGTGGAGTCCTGCCCACAAGTAGCACTGATCCAAACACAAACCTCCAGGCCACAGTTTAGTGGGAATCAGTCCTCTGAAAGAGAGGATAGTCAAGGACAATGACTCCCTTCAGCACAGAAGCCAGTTTCATGTTTGGGGAGAAGACAGGCCAGGTTTTCTGAGACTCCATCTGGTTAGATATTAAGGCCTGTTTTGTGCACAATTTAAAACTGATGGGCAAGTTACAGCAAGAAATACTCAGAGCTCAAATGGTTAACCTGCAACCATAGAGTAGACTAAAGTCTTCTAGAGGGTGAGAGACGAAGAAACAAGATGGGGGCAGAGCTTCCAGCCCCGCTTCTTCGAACTCTAGATGACCATAATCTTCACTGTGCCACTCTTGTCAGCCTGGTAGAAAAATGGGATGCATGGATTGTTGCCCAAACCTGGGCGCTCCTGGGGGGTTCTGGACCTCATGCACGGCTGCATGATCTCCCCCGCCTCTCCTTGTGTAGGCTCCCCATTGTCTGCAAGGTCCGCCTCCTACCTCGTAGAGATCTGCAGAGGGAGTCAGCACCACCCTCTGGTTCTAAAACAGGGCAATGTATTTGCCTGGGGGATTAAGGAGCTCAGAGGCCAGCACCTCCACCTCTGGGCAGCTCCCCACCATGGCCCTAACATCCCAACTCAACC
>NW_007238434.1:0-527 GCF_000164805.1 Carlito syrichta
TAGGGTGGCAGAGACCCTGTGCACCCATGTCCCTCGCTCCTGGCCTAAGTGACTGCTCCCTTGCCCAGAACCCCATGTTCCCATCTCCCAGCCTCTCACCTCATCACCTTCTTTCTAACCACTTTAACTTTAGGCCACAGATGGATAGAACAGCAGTGGGAGTCAGCCAATATCTACCTGTTAGCTGCACTCTAAATGCCCACTATTTTACATGCATTACCTTATTTAACCTCAACACCTCTGTGAAGAGAATGCTTTTTTTTGAGTGGGGGTCTCACTCGGTTGCCCAGAATGGAGTGCAGTGGTACGGTCATGACTCACAGAAACCTTGACCTTCTTGTCTCAGCTGATCCTCCAGAGCTGGAACTACTGGCATGCACTTCCATGCCAGGCTACTTTTTTGATGTATTGTGAAGAAGTCGAGCTATGTTGTCCAGATGGTCCCAAACCTCTGGTTTCAGGCAATACTCTAGCCTCTGCCTCCCAAAGTGCTGGGATTATATTGTGAGCCACCATGCCTTGCCTTT
>NW_007238435.1:0-533 GCF_000164805.1 Carlito syrichta
AGCTGGTCCATGAGCTGGACCTGCAGCAGCCACTGCTTGTGCACCACCTCCCTCTCGTTGATTACCTTTTCACAGGCAGCCACCTGCTGCTTGCAGGCAGCCCTGGACGGCTGCAGATGGGCAAATACTGGCCCCATGCAGGCTCTGAGCCTCCTGCTGCTAAAATTTCACTTGCAGGGAGACCCTGGATGTGAGGGCAGGCAGTGGCCTGCTTCCACATCCCAAGCCCATAAATAGGGTGGCAGAGACCCTGTGCACCCATGTCCATCGCTCCTGGCCTAAGTGACTGCTCCCTTGCCCAGAACCCCATGTTCCCATCTCCCAGCCTCTCACCTCATCACCTTCTTTCCAACCACTTTAACTTTAGGCCACAGGTGGATGGAGCAGCAGTGGGAGTCAGCCAATATCTACCTGTTAGCTGCACACTAAATGCCCACTACTTTACATGTATTAACTTATTTAACCTCAACACTTCTGTGAAGAGAATGCTTTTTTTTGAGTGGGGGTCTCACTCGGTTGCCCAGAATGGAGTG
>NW_007238436.1:0-3904 GCF_000164805.1 Carlito syrichta
ATAGCATTGCATGTATACATCAAGGTAACAGAAAGATCACAAGTAAACCACCTAACATCAACCTAAAGGAGGCTAAATCCTAACTTCAGCAGATTACCGAGAAAAAAAGTCACAATTGCAGTATATAGAGGATAAAAAACATTGAAAGTGAACTGGATTTTAAAAATGTGGTATATATACATGATGCATAATTATGCATCCATGAAGAAGCACAAAATCATAGACTTGGGTAGCAAATTGGTTGGAGCTGGAGACCATCATACTAAGTGATCTATCACAGAAAGAACTGAATACCACATGTTCTCACTCAGAGGTAGGCCCTCAACATTAGTCACATTAACACAAGGGAGATACTGGTGATCACTGGACACCATTAGGGGAGGGAGGGAGGAGGATGGGGGATACATGACAACACAAAGCATACTTGGTCTGATACTCGAAGTAGTGAAGGCCACCTAGAAGACCAAACTTCACTTGCATGCAGCCTACTTATGAAGTTAATCCTCACTTGTACCCCACATCTCTGTAATAAAACAAAATTAAAACAAAACAAACAAAAATGGCTCACAATATAATCCCAGCACTTTGGGAGGCAGAGGCTAGAACATTGCCTGAAACCAGAGGTTTGGGACCATCTGGGCAACATAGCTCGACTTCTTCACAATACATCAAAAAAGTAGCCTGGCATGGAAGTGCATGCCAGTAGTCCCGGCTCTGGAGGATCAGTTGAGACAAGAAGGTCAAGGTTTCTGTGAGTCATGACCGTACCACTGCACTCCATTCTGGGCAACAGAGTGAGACCCCCACTCAAAAAAAGCATTCTCTTCACAGAGGTGTTGAGGTTAAATAAGGTAATGCATGTAAAGTAGTGGGCATTTAGTGTGCAGCTAACAGGTAGATGTTGGCTGACTCCCACTGCTGTTCCATCCATCTGTGGCCTAAAATTAAAGTGGTTGGAAAGAAGGTGATGAGGTGAGAGGCTGGGAGATGGAAACATGGGGTTCTGGGCAAGGGAGCAGTCACTTAGGCCAGGAGCGAGGGACATGGGTGCACAGGGTCTCTGCCACCCTATTTATGGGCTTGGGATGTGGAAGCAGACCACTGCCTGCCCTCACATCCAGGGTCTCCCTGCAAGTGAAATTTTATCAGCAGGAGGCTCAGAGCCTGCATGGGGCCAATATTTGCCCCATCTGCAGCTGTCCAGGGCTGCCTGCAAGCAGCAGGTGGCTGCCTGTGAAAAGGTGATCAACGAGAGGGAGGTGGTGCACAAGCAGTGGCTGCTGCAGGTCCAGCTCATGGACCAGCTAGAGCATGAGGAAGTCCAAGGCAAGGCTGAGGCTGAGATAGCCCACCAGGAATTGCTATGACCCAGGTTAGGGAGGTGCTGGGGGCAGCCTGAGGGGGTGGGCATGGCCAGTCTGGGCCTTCTCACTCCTCTCCCACCCACAGGGATATCAAGAAGCTGCCAACCAGTAGAACCAGGAGCTACAGGCCCCAGTGAAACTTTTGTTTCTTTCTAGTGACAGAGAGTAAGACCAGGGCACTTTTAGTGGCATGAGACTGTGGACTTAGAAGAGTCCTTTGGAACAACTGATCACTCTTCTTGAGGGAGGGGCCAGCTCCGGGTTACATACTGTGCATGGGACAGAGGTAGTCCATCTGCCTCCCTTGCTGGGTTTCCTGAGGACCCCTCTGGCTGCTCACCAGGTTATAAATTGGGAGATGGGGAGGAGGTGGAGCACAAGGATGAAAATAAGGATGAGGAGATGAAACACAAAGACAAGGAAGAGGATGAGAAACCTCCTCAACTCACGCTGATCACCCCAAAGCAAATGGATAGCCAAGTGGCCATGGTGAGCCAGATCTCCTACCTTTCTCTGGGGCTGTTGGACACTCTTCTCCTCTTGGTTTGCTTTTCAGGGAGTTGAACTAGCTTAAATCCCCACCAACAGTGTACAAATGTTCCCTTTTCTCTGCACCCTTGTCAACATCTTTTTTTTTCTATTTAATAGTAGCCAAGAAAACATGGATAAAGAAAATGTGGTACATATGCTCAGCTTTACGAATCATCAGAGAAATGCAAATCAAACCTGCAAAGAGAAACCACCTACCCCAGTAAGGATGGCTAGCACTGATAAGTCAAAAAACAACAGATGCTGGCATGGGTGAGTTGAAAGGGGAACGCTAACCCTAATAACTCATGGTTTTTCTGCCCTCTGATTTCTCTCAATCCCCATCTTCTTCCCAGAGCCAGTGGTGGCTGGGAGAGGAGAGGAGGAAGTTATATACACACAGCCAGGGAACATCTGGAACCGTTGGAGGGAAGCCCTGCTTCAGGTTGGACCCTAGGTAGGAATGGCCTCCTCCCCCACACCCTCCCTTCCTGTTGACTAGCCCCCTCCCTAGGGCCCTTCTACCCAGCCCTGGCTCCCAGTCACCCCTGCCACATTAAAGGAGTCAAAAGTGAAGTTTGGGGCGAGAGGGGATCACAGGCTGCCTGGGCTGGGGGGACACTAGGGCTAGGGCTGGGGGTCCTTGGCTCTCCAGGGGATGGGTCAGAACTCCCAATGGATGGATGGACAGTGCTGTCTGGATGGACCAGAGGACAACTCCACTCCATCTACCCAGTGTTTGGCCTACCTGTTCAGAACGGACTCTCAAATCACACAGTAGTCTGCACATTGCTTAGGCTAGGCTGGGTTAGACCCTTGGCACAGTGGCTGAACAGCTGGACTGAACTTCGCCCACCATCTCAGGACCAGAGCCTGGAGAAGGGGACTTGGGGGACACAGGGTGGGCCAGGAGAAGGAACAAAGGGATGGGAATGCCACCCTGATGTGGGGGAGTGGGTGATGGGTGAGGGTAGTGGAAATTGGAGAAATAGGGGAATCAGTGGGGGCTGAGGATCTCGGCAGCTGCCTGTCTGCCCAGAGGGCCTCACCCCAAAATCCTGAGGACTGGAGGCTGGGTGGAGGAGAGGGACAGACCACCCTCCCGCCAGCCTGGATCACCTCCATGTCCCCAGTTGTCCTAGGTCAAAAGTCTGCTCACACTCAACACACATGCACCCTTAAACTGACAATGCAGTAGCACACCTAAGCCATCACTCTAGAATCCATGTTCCAATCACACATATGCACATCACAAGTGCACGCACACACAGTCAGACACACATACCTCATGATCGAACACCTCCCATCCTCACAGCCCAAATGTAGCCACATACCCTCAACTTCCCAATCACACCTTCCCTCCTCTCCCACACCTCCACTGGCACCCCAAGCACAGACACACACACCCAGAGTCCCACCACAAGTGCACACATTCCACTCCCACCCCGGATACAAATGCAGACCCACATGTTCCAAAACACCTAGATGCTCAAAACCCAAGCACACTCACCTATGAAACACCCACACACAATCCACAAGACACACACACACACACAAACACACACATACCCACATACACTATTCAGAGCCGATAAACTCAAATGTACACAAAAACTCAAGAAAAACCCAACGCCCAGGTAGAAAGATAAGGGACCCCTCTCGGTTACAGCATCCCTTTCCCCAAGAGTAGTCATCTCAGGTCCTCAACCCCAGGTCACATGGTCCGCCTGACCCCATGCAAAAGTTCTCAGCATAGGAGCACAAACCCCATGCTGGTACTTATTTCTACTTTAATTACCTCTAGACTGAGGTAATTAAATAAATAATACAGCCACATGTGTCTGTGGAGCCTGCCAGGATGATGGGAAAGAAGCAACCCCATACTCACACTCTATCCCTTCCAGGGGTCCCCCATGCTCTGGGAGAGGCTAGGGTTGAATCATGAGGTCCATGTGGCTTGGCACCCCTGCTGGTGATGACAGAGGGCCTCACCCGAATTGGGGAGGTGGGGT
>NW_007238436.1:4586-5065 GCF_000164805.1 Carlito syrichta
TTACAGGCATGCGCTACCACACCCGGCTGATTTTTTGATTTATTGTAGAGATGAGGTCTCACTACCCAGGCAGGTCTCGAACCCATGGACTCAGGCCATCCACTCACCTTAGCTTCCCAAAGGCGTGGGATTATAGGCTGAGCCACCGAGCCCGGCAGGACTCATTCTTAAAAGACACTAGCAACAGGGAGGGAGGTGGCTGGGGGATTCTTGCATGCCCTAGTGGGCAGGGAGGGCTTTGTGCGGTGACTCTGCAGGGCACCCTTGCTCAGTGTCCCTCAGCTTGGAGGCAACTGTGGCATTTCTCTTGGACTGCAGAGGTCTAGGGGACCAGGGTGCAGGGCTTAACCAGGTGTCTTGCAGCTGGACTTGTGTGGGCCACAGGGGAGGTGGCATGCCCTGGGGCAGAAAACAGGAAGGGTGCTGGGCCATGGGGTCTGGGAGGAGCATCCAGTGCCCCTGCCCACCCTCTCCAGGGC
>NW_007238436.1:5688-6252 GCF_000164805.1 Carlito syrichta
TCCCGAAAGACTCAGACTGCAGGCGACTGCCACCACATTCAGCTAATTTTCTGATTTTTTTGTAGAGATGAGGTTTCGCTATGTTGCTTGGGCTGGTCCCGAACTCCTGGGCTCAAACAGTCCTCCTGCCTGGGTCTCCCAAAGTGCTGGGGTTACAGGCATGAGCCACTGCCTGGCCAACACAGATTTTTGCATGAGCCCAGGAGGTCGAGGCTGCGTGGGACCAGGGTTGTGCCACCGCACTCCAGCATGGGTGACAGAATGAGAGCCTGTCTCAAAAAATCCGCAAATGTCAGGTATGGTGACTCACGCCTGTTATCCTAGCACTTGCGGAGGCCAAGGCAGGAGGAGTGCCTGAGCCCAGGAGGTCAAGACCAGCCCAAGCAACACAGCGGAAGACCCTGAAGAGGGCCGATGGGTGTGGGCTGCAGTCGGGATGGAGAGCGGGGCGGGGAGGCAGTGCCTTCCTCGGGTGGGGCCGGGACGTACAGGGGATCGGAAGGCCCTCGGCCACGTGGGTTCGTCCGGCTCCGTCCTGGAGAGGAATCGACCGGAAAGGCGGCT
>NW_007238437.1:0-2207 GCF_000164805.1 Carlito syrichta
TCTATCCCTTCCAGGGGTCCCCCATGCTCTGGGAGAGGCTAGGGTTGAATCATGAGGTCCAGGTGGCTTGGCACCCCTGCTGGTGATGACAGAGGGCCTCACCCGAATTGGGGAGGTGGGGTCCCTGCCCAGGGCTGACTTGGAGAAGACAAGGACCCAGTGAGGAGCTTGAGGACCCAAATTGCACACCCCCACCCAGAAGCTCACTCCCCTATTGAGAGGGCCCTAGCATCCAACAGCCCCTTCAGGAAGAAGAAGGTCTCTTTCCTCACTCTTTGGCCAGCTGGTGTTTGTTACCACAAGCACACCCTCAGCCCTCCCTGGGCTCTCTGGAATCCAGCTGTGGAAGCCAGCAGGACTCATTTTTTTTTTTTTGAGTTGCAGTCTTACTCTGTCACCCAGACTGGAGTGCAGCAGCCACCGGAACCTCGACCTGCTGGGCTCCGGTGATCCTTCCACCTCAGCCTTCCAAGAAGCCAGAATTACAGGCATGCGCTACCAGGCCGGGCTGATTTTTTGATTTATTGTAGAGATGAGGTCTCACTGCCCAGGCAGGTCTTGAATCCATGGGTTCAGGCAATCCACTCACCTTAGCCTCCCAAAGGCACGGGATTACAGGCTGAGCCACCGAGCCTGGCAGGACTCATTCTTAAAAGAGACCAGCAACAGGGAGGCAGGTGGCTGGGGGGTTCTTGCATGCCCTAGTGGGCAGGGAGAGCTTTGTGTGGTGACTCTGCAGGGCACCCTTGCTCAGTGTCCCTCAGCTTGGAGGCAGCTGTGGCATTTCTCTTGGACTGCAGAGGTCTAGGGGACGGGGGTGCAGGGCTTAACCAGGTGTCTTGCAGCTGGACTTGTGTCATGGACTTGTGGGGGCCACAGGGGAGGTGGCATGCCCTGGGGCAGAAAACATGAATGGTGCTGGGCCATGGGGTCTGGGAGGAGCATCCAGTGCCCCTGCCCACCCTCTCCAGGGCACTCAGCCCCAAGCTCCCTAGTCTGGCCAAGCCGCCTTCTCACTGTTGTTTGGTCCATTCCACTCCAAGCCTGTGTAGGATCTGAGCCTGACTCTGCCAGCCCGGTCCCCTGAAGATCAATGGCTCATGACTCACCTTGTCATCACCTGACTTATTTCTTAATTTATTGTAGAGATGAGGTCTCGCCAAGTTGCCCAGGCTGGTCTCGAACTCGTGGGTTCAGACAATCCTCACACCTCTGCCTCCTAAACTGCTGGGATTACAGATGTGAGCCACCATACCTGGCTAAGACTGATTTTCTAAGTGGACAAACACAAGGGGTCCAGACGCAAACCCCTTTGCTCTCTATGAACCTAGAGACATCTCACTGAGTCTCTAATTCCACAAACGAAGCATTTCTGCCTCATACAACTTGGAAGTCACCAGGAGATGAGAATTCACCAGGAATTGAGGAGTCAGCTACTATAGTGTTTAGAGAAAAAAGACAAAACACACACCAGGATTATGTTTTTTTGGTTTTATTTGTTTTTTGGTTTTTTTGAGTCAGACTCACTCTGTTGCCCTTGCTGGAGTGCATTGGCATGATCACAGGCACCACAGCCTCTCCCTGCTTGGTTCAGGTGATCCTTCTGCCACCATGCCCAGCTAATTTTTTATTTTTAAATTTTGTAGAGACAGGCTCTTACTGTGTTTCCCAGACTGGTTTTGAAATCCTAGCTTCAAACAAATCTACTGCCTTGGTTTCTCAAGGTGCTGGGATTGCAGGAATGAACCACTGCACCCAGCCATTAAACCGTTAACAATGGTTATTTTTTTAGAGTGACTGGGCTGAGGAAGAGTGAATGGAGGGATACTGGTACTTTAATTACCTCTATATTGCTTAAATATTTTATTGAGTATTTATGACTTTTGTATTAAAAGCAATCATAAGGATGAAAACACATCTGTTTTTGAGCTGAGAACTCACTGTCGCCCAGACTGGAGTGCAGTGACACGACCACAGCTCACTGCAGCCTCAACCTCCTGGGATCCAACGATCCTTCCACGTCAGCCTCCCGAAAGGCTCAGACTGCAGGCGACTGCCACCACATTCAGCTAATTTTCTGATTTTTTGTAGAGACGAGGTTTCGCTATGTTGCTTGGGCTGGTCCCGAACTCCTGGGTTCAAGCAGTCCTCCTGCCTGGGCCTCCCAAAGTGCTGGGGTTACAGGCATGAGCCACCGCCTGGCCAAC
>NW_007238438.1:0-811 GCF_000164805.1 Carlito syrichta
TGAGGCTTCCCCCTCGGCTTTCCAAGGAGCTGGAACAACAGGAGTTTGCCACATGCCAGGTCCATTTGGAATGGAGGGTAGAGACAAGTTTCATCAAGTTGCCCAGGTGCATCCTATATCAGCTGACTGGGGTCGGCCTTTGGCTTTCACGAGGCTGAGACACCAAGCCCAGGCTCGATCCCTCATGAACATGAACCAGAAGGTCGGACACAGTGGCCCATGCCTGGATTCCCAGTGTTTTTGGAGGACGAGGCAGGAGGATGCCTGGAGCCCAGGAGTTCAAGGCTAACCCAGATCATGCAGAAAAACAGCATCTCAACACCCATCTAAACAGGTGGTCTGGTGTCATTTTGCCCATCATCCCGACCATTCTGGAGGCTGACAGGTGAGAATCACTGGAGTCCGCAATTTTGAAGCTGGCAGAGAACGACAGTTGTGTCCCCAGGACCTGGCCTTGACAAGAGAGCCAGATCCTGTCTCCCAAAACATCAGAATACTACACAGATTCTCAACTGTACGTAGTGTGTTCAAATTGAGACTGGCTTTAGAGACAGAGAAAATGGTTCTGGGTGTGAAGAAATTTCCCTGGGTGAGTCATGTTTCCCTGGCATTTCTTTGCAGAAGGTGCTGATTGCTAAGTCGGAGGGGCAGCCTGCCTGGGTCACATTTCTCACCTCGGAGAGGAGAGCTGGCAGGAACCTGGCCAGGGAGCCTCAGGAACTCCTGCACCAAAGCACAGACAGCCGTTGGGGGGGTTGGCGGTTTAAGGTGCCGTGTTTGGGGGACACTCACATGTGGGGGGATCGGTGGG
>NW_007238439.1:0-976 GCF_000164805.1 Carlito syrichta
CTAGGTAATTAACTAGCTAATTAAGTCAGCTGGCTAGCCGGCTGGCTAGCTAGCAATGTCAGCAAGTTAAGTGAACTGCCTAGCCAGCTGTCTAACTAGATGGCTAGCTAGTTAAGCCAGCTGGCTAGCCCGATGACTGTCTAGTTCAGTCATCTAGTTAAGTCAGCTGACTAGCCAGCTGGCTAGCTAGGTTGCTGGCCAGTTAAGACGGCTGGTAAGCTGGCTGATCAGGTAGGTGGCCAGCTAATGAAGTGTGCTGGCTAGTTAGCTACCCATCAGGGTGGCTGGCTAGTTAAGCTGGCTTTCTATCCCACAGTCCAGCCAGACGGTTGGCTATTTAAGTCAGCTGGTTAGCCATCTGGTTAACTCACTAGCTAGCTATATGGCTGCCTAACCAGCTAGCCAGCTGGGTAGCTAGCTAGTTAAATGAGCTGGCTAGCCATCTAGTCAACCAGGTAGAAGGCTAATTAAGTCAGCTTGCTAGCCAGCTTGCTAGTTGATTAAGTCAGCTATTTAAGTCAGCTGGTTAGCCACATGGCTAGGTGGGTTGCTAGCTAATTTAGTCAACTGGTTAGCTGGATGGCTTGCTAGTTAAGTCAGGCAGTTAAGTGATCTGGCTAACCATCTGGCTAGCTATATGGCTAGCTATTTAAGGCAGCTGGCTAGCAGGATGCCTATCTAGTTAAGTCAGCTACTTAAGTCAGCTGGTTAGCCAGTTGCCCAGAAAGGTGGCTGTCAAGTTAAACCGGCTTGTTAGAAGGCTGGTCAGTTAAGTGGCCAGCTAGTTAAGCCAGGTGACTAAATGACTGAGCAGCATGGTGGCTGACTAACTAAGTCGGCTGACTTTCCCACTCTCCATACAGACAGCTGCCTTTTTATCCTGTCTTGCTAGCCAGTTGGTCAGCCTGTTAGCTAGCTAGCTGGTTACCTAGCAAGCTAGTCAGCCAGTTAGGTAGCTAGTTCAGCCAACTGACTA
>NW_007238440.1:0-351 GCF_000164805.1 Carlito syrichta
TGAGTTGTTCTGTCAGCTGGCGAATGAGCTGACTAGTTAGCTGACCTGATTGAAAGCGAGTGAGACCACTAGTTAGCTGAACAGCTAGCTGAATTGGTATGCAACTAGTTAGCTAAGAAACTGATTTGCTAGTTGACTTAACTAGCTAGCTGAATATCAAGCTGACATAACTAGCTAGCAAAGAAGCTATCATCTGTCTAGATAGCTGACTTAACTAGCTAGCTAACAAGCTAGTTAGCTGGCTAACTGACTTAACTATCTAGTTGACTAGCTAGCTAACTTAACTTGATGGCTGACTAGCAACCTGACTAGCTAGCTGAATTAACTAGCTAGCTGAATAGTTAGCTGACT
>NW_007238440.1:1758-3146 GCF_000164805.1 Carlito syrichta
CCAGTTGACTCAACTAGATGACTTAATTAGCTAGCAAGCTGGCTACTTCAACTGACTTAAGCAGGTCACTACCTAGCTACCCATGTTGCTAACCAGCTGACTTAACTAGCTGTAGTAACTAGCTGACCTGCTTTCTAGACAGTTGAATTAACTAACTTGCTACATAGCTAGCCAGCTGGCTATCCAGCTGAATTAACTAGGTGACTTATCTAGCTAGCCAGCTGTCTAGCCAGCTGACTTAGTAAGAAAGCTACCTACCTAGCCAGCTGGCTTTCAGCTGACTTAACTAGGTGACTTAACTAGCTAGCCAGCTGACTAGACTGTTGACATAACTGGCTAGCGACCTAGCTAGCAAGCTGGCTAGCTAGCTGATTAAACTAGCTAGCTAACTGACATATCTAGCTGACTTAACTAGCTAGTTTCCTAGCTTGCCAGCTGACTTAACTAGATGAAATAACTAGAGAGCCAGCTGGCTGCTCATCTGACATAAATAGATTTTTAACAAGCTAGCCAGCTGGCAAGAAAACTGACTTAATGTGTTGACTTTACTATCTATGAAGCTTAATAGCCAGATCACTAAAGTAGCTGACATAACTAACTGGGCAGGTGTCTAGCCACCTGAATTAATTGACTAGCTACCTAGCTAGCCAGCAGACTAGCCAGATGATTTAACTAGCTGATTTAAGGATGAAGCCAACTGGCTAGCCATCAGACTTAATTAGCTATATACCTAGCTAGAAACCTGATTAGCCAGTTGACTTATCTAGCTGACATAACTAGATAGCCTAAAGTCTAGCCAACAGGCTTAAGTAGGTACCAACCTACATAGACCGCTGGCTTGCCAACTTAATTAACTACTTAACTACCTAGCTAACCTGCTGGCCAGGGAACTGACTTAACTAGGTGACTTAACAAGCTACCCAGCTGGCTAGCCAGATGACTTAACTAGATAGCTACCCTGATAGGCAACTGCCTTGTCAGCTGATTTAACTAAACTGACATAACTAGCTAGCCAGCTGACTTAATTAGCTGACTTAACTAGCTAGCTATCTAGCTAGTCAGTTGACTTATCTAGCTGACTTAACAAGCTAGCTACCTAGCTCGCCAGATGGTTGACCAGCTGACTTAACTAACTGACTTAAACAGCTAGACAGCTGGCTAGCCAGCTACTTAATTTTTGGCTTAATTAGCTAGCCAGCTGGCTGACCACCTGAATTTACTAGCTGATGTAACTAGCTAGCCAACTGACATGAGTAGCTCGCTACATAGCTAGCCAGCTGACTAGCCAGCTGACTTGACTAGTTGGCTTAACCAGCTAGACAGCTGACTAGCCAGCTGACTCAACGAGCTGACTTAACTAGTTAGCCAGCTGACAAGGCAGCTGACTT
>NW_007238441.1:0-508 GCF_000164805.1 Carlito syrichta
AGCTGGTTAAGTCAGCTAGTTTAGTCAGCTGTCTAGCCAGCTGGTTATGTAGGTAGCTAGCTGGATAAGTCAACCTGCTAGCCAGCAGGCTAAAGATTCCAATGAGAGAGTTAAGTCATCTGGCTAGCCTCCTGGCTAGTTAGGTAGATAACTAGTTATGTGAGCTGGCTAGCCATCTTGCTATCTTAAGTCACCTAGGTAAGTGAGCTGGCTAACCATCTGGCTAGGTAGGTAGCCACATTGTTTAGTCAGCTGGCTAGCCAGCTGACTAGCTGGTTAAGTCAGCTAGTTAAGTCAGCTGGCAACCCGCCAGCAAGCTACTTAAGTGAACTTATTACATCAGTTGGCAATCCAGCTGGTTATGTAGTTAAAAAGCTAGTTAAGTCAGATGGCTCGCCAACTGGCTGGCTAGTTATTTCAGCTAGTTAAGCCAGCTAGATAGCTAGGAAGCTAGCTGGTTAAGTCAGCAAGTTAAGTCAACTTGCTAGTTAGTTAAGTCAGCAAGTTA
>NW_007238442.1:0-592 GCF_000164805.1 Carlito syrichta
CTCCACCAAGACAGACACTCCCAAGCCCTCGTTTCTAGTTCTGGAGCCAAGTGGCCATCACCCGGGCCCGGGTCCCACACTCCGTGACCAGCTGCCACCCTAGCCCTCACGCCACATCCCATCTTCACAAAGGCTTCCGAATTCCAGCCTCACAACATTGTATCAGAAATCTCCCCTTTTCTTCGTCCACCTGCATGCAAGCATTCATGACCTCCCACCTGGATTACCTTATAAGCCTATTCATTTGCCTCCTCATCATGTCTCTTTCTGTCTTACACAAATTTGCAAAACTGATCCCTCTATGGTGCAGGTATGGCTATTTTACATTTCACCAAATCTTCAGTGATTTGTGAGTTAAATAATCATTAGTTTGCTCCCAGGCATGGTGGCTCACAGGTGTAACCCCAGCTTGGGAGGCCAAGGTCGAGAATTGCTTGAGCCCAGGAGTTCATGACCAGCCTGGGAAACACAGCAAGAACCTGTCTCAAAAAAAAAATCCATTATCCCTCAGAAATACAATCAAGGCAAGTTCTCTCTATTTGTATGGAGTACTCTCCAAAGGCACAGACTGGCAGAAGAGTAACAAATTAAG
>NW_007238443.1:0-5465 GCF_000164805.1 Carlito syrichta
AGTACCTGAATCAAATAGCTATATATTTAGCTGGCTGAATAACTAGCTGAGTTAACTAGTTAGATAAATAGTTAGGCAGCAGACTTAAGTAGCTGATTTAATAGTTTGCTAGCTAGTGAGCTACCTGTGTTAGCTAGCTGACTTAGCTAGTTAGCTAATTAATTAGCTGACTTTGCTTGCAGACTTAACTAGTTGGCTAATGAGATAACTAGTTGACATAACGAGTTGGTTAATGAGTTATCTAACTGTATTAACTACTTGGTAAACGAGTTAACTAGTTTTCTTTATTAGTTGGGCAACGAGTTAACTAAGTGACAACTTGTTGGCTGACGATTCAGCCAACTACTTGTCTGGTTTAACACGTTGGCTGACTACTTGGCCGACTTGTTAGTTGGCTTAACAAGTCTGCCAAATAGTTGGTCGACTAGTTAGCTGGTTTAATTAGTTGACCAAGAAGTTGACCCAAATGTTAGCTCAGTTAACTACTTGCCTGGCTAGTTTGCTGACCTAACAAGTTGGCTGACAACTTTGGCCACTAGGTAGCTAACCTAAGTAGTCTGCCCCCAAGTTAGCTGACCTAACGTATCAGCTGACAAGTTAGCCGAATAGTCAGCAGATAGGTTAGCTGACTTAAATAGTTGGCTGGCTAGTCGGCCGACTAGAAGGCTTACTTAACTAGTAGGCTGGCGAGTGAACCCACAGGTGAGTGGACATAACTAGTGGGCCAGCGAGTGTGCCAACTAGCCAACTGACAACTATTCGGCCAGCAAGTGAGCCGACTGGTCAGCTGATTTAACTAGTCAGCCGGAGAGTGAGCTGACTGGTCAGCTGACTAGTCGATTAGTGAGTGAGTCGAATGATCAGAATAGTTAACTAGTCAGCCAGTGAATGAACTGATTGGTGAGCTGACTTAACTAGTCGTCCAGCGAGTGACCCAGCATGTGAGCTGCCTTAACTAGTCGGCCCACTTGTGAGCCAACAGGTGAGCTGACTTAACTGATCAGCTATCGAGCAAGCCTACAAATTAGCTGACCTGTTGGCCTGTGAGAGAGCTGACAATTTAGTTGACCTGTTGGCTGGCGAGCAAGCCGACTAGTTTGTTGACCAGTTTGCAGGAGAGGAAACTGACTAATTAGCTAAATTGATGGAAAGAGAGCGAGCCTACAAGTTATCTGACCAGATAGCTGAGTTGTTAGCTGACTAGTTAGCTAGGTAACTAACTGGTTTGCTAGCTGATTTAACTAACTAGCAGACTAGCTAGCTGGCTAGCTAGCTGACAGAACTATCTAGCAAACAAGTTATCTAAACCTCTAGCTTGCTGACTTAACTAGCTAGCTATCTGGCTAGTTAGATGGCTAACTGACTTAATTATCTAGCTGACGAGCTAACTGACTAGCTAGCTGACAACTAGCTCACGACTAGCAAGCTGAATAGCTACTTCACTTCACTAGATAGTTGAATGATTATCTGACTTGTTAGCTGACTTAACAAGCTGGCTGGCTTGCTAGTTGACTTAACTAGCTGACTAGCAACTGGGCAGAATAGCAGATCATCCAGCTGACTTAACTAGCCAGTTAACTCATTGCCTACACGGGTAGCCATCTGGTTTAACTAGCTAGATACCTGGCTGGCTAGTTGGCTAGGCAGCCGGCTAGTGAGCTAGTGGGCTGACCAGTTGGCTAGCCAGCCAGCTTAAATAACCATCCAGCTGGCTGGACGGTCGGATAGCCATCTGGCTTCACTAGCCAGCCACTCTGCTGGTCAGCCAGGAAGCAACCGGGCTTATCAAGTGTGCCACCTTCATGACCAGCCTACAAACCAGCCAGCTTAACTTACCAGGCACCTAGCTAGCCTGTTGGATAACAAGCTGACTTAACTAACTGACTTAACTATACAGACATACGGCTAGCTTGCTGGCTAACTAGCTAGCCACCTAGTTAGCCACCTGGCTAACAAGCTCACTTAACTCACTGAATTAACTAGCTAGCCAGCCGGCTAGCCAGCTGACTTAAATACCTATCTAGCCATGTGGCTAGCCAGCTGACATAACTGCCTGACTTTAAAAGCTATCCAGCTGGCTAGGCTGCTGATGGAAATAGTGAGCTACATAGCTAGCCAGTTGACTATTCAATTGAATTAACTAGCTGACTTAACCAACTAGCCAGCTGGCTAACCAGCTGACTCAACTAGCTTACATAACTAGAAATCCAACTGACAACTAGCTGACAACACTAGCTAGCCAGGTGTCTAAACAGCTGACTAAAATAGCTAGCTACCTATGTATCCCACAGGCTTAACAGCTGACAGAACTACCTAGCTAACTAGCTAACCAGCTGACTAGCTACCTGACATAATTAGGTGACATAACTAGCTAGCCAGCTGGCAAGCCATCTGAATTAACAAGCTAGCAACCCAGCAATGCAGCTGGATAGCCAGATGACTTAACTAGCTGACTTAACTTGCAAGCCAGCTGATTTAACTGGCTGATTTAACTAGCTAGCTACCCAGATATCTGTCTGACTTTGCTAGCTGAAATAACTAGCTAGCTACATAGCTAGCTATCTACCTAGCTAGCCCACTTAACTACCTGACTTAAATACTGGTAGCTGACAAAACTAGCTGACTTAACTAACTATCAACCTAGCTAGCCAGCTGACTTTACTAGCTGAAATAACTAGCTATCCAGCTATCTAGCCATCTGATTTAACTAGCTTTTTAACTAACTAGTGTGCTAGCTAGCCAACTCACGTAAAGTGCTGACTTAACTAGCTAGCTAGTTCGTTAGCCAGTTGATTTAACTAGTTGATTAAAGAGCTAGACAGCTGGCCAGACAGGTGACTAAACTAGCTGACTTAACTAGATATCCACATGGCTACACAACTGAATTAACTAGCTCTGTACCTCTCCAGTCACCTGGATAGCCAGCTGACTTAACTAGGTGATATAATTAGCTAGCCAGCTGGCTAGCTAACAGACTTAAATAGGTGACAACCTAGCCAGCAAGCTTGCTAGCCAGTTGAATTAACTAGATGTCTTAACTAGCTGGCTTGCTTTCTAACCAGTTGAATTAACTAGTATGATACATAGGTAGCCAGCTGGCTATCCAACTGAATTAACTAGGTGACTTATCTAGCTAGCCAGCTGTCTAGCCAGCTGACTTAACTAGTAAGTCTGCTTTTCAGCTGACTTAACTAGGTGACTGAACTCACTAGCCAGTTGACTAGACAGCTGACATAACCAGCTAGCTACCTAGCTGTCTGAACTATCTGACTTAACAAGATAGCCAGCTGGATAGCCAGCTGACTTAATTGCCTAGCTACTTAGCAAGCCAACGGACTTCACTACCTGAAATAACTAGTGAGCCAGCTGGCTACCCAACTGACATAACTAGCTTTTTAATTAGTTAGCCAGCTGGCTAGACAACTGACTTCACCAGCTGACTTACTAGCTAGCCAGCTGGTTAGCCAGCTGACTAAACTAGCTGAATTTAGTAGCTGGCCAGCTGGCTACCCAGCTGACTTAATTGCCTAGCTACTAAGATAGCCAGCAGCCTAGCCAGCTGACTTAACTAGCTGACTTAACTAAGTAGCCAGCTGGCTAGCTAGCAGACTTAGCTAGCTACCTACAGAGCTAGACAGCTTCATAGCCAGCTGACTTAACTAGCTGACAAAACTAGATAGCCTGATGGCTTGCCAGCACACTTAACTAGCTATCTACATAGACCTCTGACTTGACAACTGATTTAACTTCCTAACTTCTTAGCTAACCTTCTGGCCAGCGAGCTGACTTAACTACGTGACTTAACTAGCTAGCCAGCTTGCTAGCCAGCTGATTTATCTAAATAGGTACTCTGCTAGGTAACTGACTAGCCAGCTGACTAAGCTAACTGACTTATCTATCTAGATACCTAGCTAAACAGTTGACAGAATTAGCTGACTTAACTAGCTAGGTACCTAACTAGCCAGTTGGCTGTACAGCTGACTTAACTAGCTGACTTAACTAGCTTGCCAGTGGACTGACTTGCTGACTTAACTTGCTGTCTTAACTAGCAAGCCAGTTTCCTGACCACCTGAACTAACTAGCTGACTTAACCAGATATTCAGCTGGTTAACCAGCTGACTTAACCAGTTATCAACCTAGCTAGCCAGCTGGGAAGCCAGCTGAATTAACTAGCTGAGTTAAATAGCTAGTCAGCTGGCTAGCCAGCTGATTTAACTAGCTTGTTACCTAGCTAACCAGCTGGCAAGCCAGATGACATAACTAGTTGACTTAATCTGCTAGCCAGCTGGCTAGCCAGCTGACTCAACTAACTGAATTAACTAGTTAGCCAGCTACCTTGCCAGCTGTCTTAACTAGCTCTCTACCTAGCTAGCTAGCTGGCTACCCAACTGATTACCTAGCTGACTTAATTAACTTGCTAGCTGGCTAGCCAACTGCCTTAAGTATCTCGATATCTAGCTAAACAGCTGGAGAGCCAGCTAACTCAACTAGCTGACATAAATAGCTGGCCTGCTTTCTAGTCAGGTGAATTAACTGGCTTATTATATATCTAGACAGCTGGCTAGCCAGGTGACTAAACTAGGTGACTTAACTAACTAGTCAGCTGTCTAGTCAGCTGACTAAAATTAGCAAGCTACCTAGCAAGTCAGCTGGCTAGCCAGCTGAATTACCTAAGTGACTTAATTAGCTAGCTAGTGGATTAGATGGCTGACTTAACTATCAAGCTACCTAGGTTGCCAGCTGTCTAGTCAGTTGACTAAACTATGTAACTTAACTAGCTAGCCTGCTGGCTAGCAGGCTTACTTAACAGCTTAGGTACCTAGCCAGCCAGCTGGATAGCCAGCTAACTTAACTAGCTAGCTACCAACATATCCCGCTGGCTTGCCAGCAGACTTAACTACCTAGGTACACAGATAACCAGCTGACAAGAGAGGTGACTTAAATAGATTAATTAACTCACTATACAATGGGTTAGCCAGCTGAGTTAACTAGATAGGTACGCTAGCCAGTTGACTTAACTCGTTGTCTTAACTATCTAGCAAGCTGACTTAAATAGCTGACTTAGTCAGCTAGCTACTTAGCTAGCCAGCTGGCTTATCTAGCTGGCTTAACTAGCTAGCTATCTAGCCAGCTATCTAGCTAGTCAGCTGACTTAAGAAGCTGACTTCACTATCAACCTAACTACCATAACTAGCTTTCGAATATAGCTAGCTTCCTAGATACCCAGCTGACTTAACTAGCTCAAATAACTAGCTAGCCAGCTGATTGCAACATGACTTCACTAGCTGATTAATTGTTAGCTAGTTGGATGCCAGCTGACTTATCTAACTGACTTAACCAGCTAGTCAGCTGGCTAGACAGCTGACTTAACTAGCTGGCTACCTATCTAGATAGCAGGCTAGCTAGCTGACTTACTTAGCTGACTTAAGCTAGCAAGCTGGCTAGCCACCTCACTTAACTTGCTA
>NW_007238443.1:5558-7199 GCF_000164805.1 Carlito syrichta
CTCACTACCTAGCTAGCCAGCTCGCTATCAAGCTGACTTAAGTAGCTGACTTAACTAGCAACAACCTAGTTAACTAGATGACTTAAATAGTTAGCTAACTAGATAGCTATATAGTTAGCCAGCTGACTTAAATCGTTAGCTACGTAGCTAGCTACCTAGCTAACAAGCTGACTTAAATAGCAAGCTCACTTGCCTGCTAGCTGACTGCGCCAGCTATATAAATAGCTAGCTTAATCGTTATCTAATGTTCTAGCTAGGTGACTTAATTATCTGACTTATCTCGATAGCTAATGAACTGGCTAGCTGACTAATCCAGCTGAGTTAAGTCTTTAGCTATCTAGCTAGCTAGCTGACCATCAAGCTGACTTAACTTGCTAGCTAACTAGCTACCTAGCCTACTCAAACAGCTGACCCAACCCATTTGCTAACTAGCTAGCTAACTGACTCAACCAGCTGACTTAACCCATTAGTTAACTAGCTAACAACCTGACTCTACCTTCTGACTTAAACTTTTAGCTAACTAGCTAGCTAGTTGTCTTAACCAGCTGACTAAATTAGAAAGTTGACTTAAATAGCAGACTTAGCTAGCTGACTTAACTACTTGGCTAGCTAACTTAACTGGGTGACTTAGTTAGCTAGCTGACTTAACTGTTAGAATTAGTTAGCTAATTATTTAACAAACTGAATAACGAGCTGACTTAACTAATTAGCAAACTAGTTAGGTAGCAGACTTAAGTATCTGACTTATATAATTAGCTAACTAGTGAGCTAAATGACTTAGCTAGCTGAATTACCTAGCTACCTAGTTCGCTAGCTGGCAACTAGTTAGCTTTGGAGATAGCTAGCCAAAATAATGAGTTTGTTAATTAGTCAGAGTTAGATAACTGTTTTAACAAGTTGGTAAACGAGTAAAATAGCCGACTTAACTAGTTAGTTAACGAATTAGCGAGGTGACTTAACTTGGCTGATGAGTCGGGCGACTAGTTAGGTGGGTTAACACGTTGGCTGACTCCTCGGTCCACCTGTTAGCTGGCTTAACCTGTTGGACGACTAATTGGCCGACTATTTAGCTTAGATAACTAGTTGGCTGAGGAGTTGGCCCCATAGTTAGCTCGGTTAAGTAGTTGACTGGCTAGTTTGCTTACCTAATAATTCAGCCGACTATTTGGCCGAATAGTTAGCTGACCTAACTAGTAGGCCAAATATTTAGCTGACATAAATTTTGGGCTGCCAAGTTGGCCCACTAGTTGGCCGATTGGTTTTTTGACTTAACTAGTTGATCGGCTAGTGGGCTGACAGGTTAGCTGACTTAACTAGTCAGCAAAAGTGGGATGCGACCGATGAGCTGACATAACTAGTCAGCAGGTGAGTGAGCTGACTGGTCAGCTGAATTAACAATTCAGCCCACGAGTGAGCCGACGCATGCACTGCCATAACTAGTCAGCTGGCAAGTGAGCTGACTGGTGAGCTGACTTACCTAGTCTGATGGGGAGCAAGCTGACTACTTAGCTGACCTGTTGACCTGCGAGCAAGCTGACGTTAGTTTACCTGTTGGCTGGTGAAAGTGCAGACTAGTTTGTTTACATTTAGCAGACGAGGGAGTCGACTAGCTAGCTGACCTGATGGAAAGCTATGGAGCCC
>NW_007238443.1:7663-8452 GCF_000164805.1 Carlito syrichta
GGCTAGCCAGCTGGCTTAAATAGCCAGCTGACTGGTTGGACAGAGGAATAGCCAGCTGGCTAAAATAGCCAGCCACCCTGCTGCTCGTCCGGCTAGCCAGCAATCTTAACTACCTGGCCACATAGCAGATGAGCCTGCTAACCAGCTGGCTAAACTTGCCAGTCACCTAGCTAGACAGCTGGCTAACCAGTTGTCTTAACTAGCTGACTTAAGTAGATACCCATCCTACTAGTCAGCTTAACTAGCCAGCGACCTAGTGAGCCAGATGACAAACCAGCTCACAAAACTCACTGATATAATTAGCTAGCAAGCCGGTTAGCCAGCTGAATTAATTAGCTAGCTACCTACCTAAACAGGTGACTAGCCAGCTGACTTAAATAGCTGACTTACCAGTTAGCCAGATGGCCAGTCATCTGACTTAACTTGCTAGCTACCTAGCTAGCCAGATGGCTAGGCACTTGAATTAATGAACTGACTTAACAAACTAGCCACTTAGCTAGCCAGGTGACTCAACTAGTTTACTTAACTCGATAGCCAGCTGGCTAGCCAGCTGACTTAACTAGCTAGCTACCTATGTATCCTGCTGACTTGCCAATTGACTTAACCACCTAACTACCTAGCTAACCATCTTGCTAGACAGCAAACTTAACTAACTTTCATAACTTGCTGCCCTGCTTTCTAGCCAGTATAATTAACGAGCTTGCTACATAGCTAGCCAGCTGGCTATCTAGCTGAATTATCTAGGTGAGTTATCTAGCTAGCCAGTTGTCTAGCCAGATGACTTAACTA
>NW_007238444.1:0-559 GCF_000164805.1 Carlito syrichta
CCTGCCTGTGGTGTTGCCGGACTGCCTTTATCTCTCTGTACCTGATGACTACCCTAACTCGGGGCCGTCTGTTGTGTCAGCTCACACTGCTCTTTGCTGTGGGGCACAATGTGGAGGGTGGAAGCAGTCCTTCTGGGACATGTGACTGAAAGTTCATGACAGACATAACCAGTGGCCACCTTTGAAATCTTTCATCAATGAAAGGCTGGAAATTGCCTTTTCCACTCTCATCTCTGAGGTTGACTCTTCACCCTGGCTGGGTGGTGGTGGTGCAGATAGTGGTGATTATTATTATTTGGAGTGGGAATCCTGCTCGGTCGCCCAGGTCAGAGTGTAGGGGCACACTCACGGTCACTGAAGACTCCTGCTGAGCTCAGGCATTTCTCCCACCTCAGCCCATCTAGTGGCTGGAATCAGAGGCCTGCGACACCATGCCAGGCTAACCTTTGGATTCCTTTTTGATGGCTGAGATGAGGTCTCACCCTGTGTCCCAGGCAGGTGTCGAACCAGGGGCTCAGGCCATCCCCTCACCCTTGGGAGGCCCAGGATGCCAGGTTGA
>NW_007238445.1:0-317 GCF_000164805.1 Carlito syrichta
AAACCACCATCTCGACCCAAGAAAAACATAGAAAACCTTGGGTGAGTGAAAGCCTCTGGGAAGGATTGCCTCTGGCCCATATTTCAAGACCAGGAGGGAAGATCAGGATATCGACCAAATGAAAAACCTGTGATTGCAGCAGTTTAGGAGGCCCAGACCAAGAGGATGACCCAAGTTGGGTAGTTTGAGAGCAGCCTGGGTGAACTAGTGAGGAAAGAAAAGAAAGACAGAAAGAAAGAAAGGAAGGAAGAAAGAACGGAAAGAGGAAGGAAGGAAGAAAGGAAAGAAAGAAAGAAAGAAAGAAATCCATTCTCTTG
>NW_007238446.1:0-744 GCF_000164805.1 Carlito syrichta
TCACCAAGGTGCCAGGGCTGGTCTCGAACTTAGGAGCTCAGGGCATCCTCTCACCTTGGCCTACCAGAGTGCCGAGATGACAGGCATGACCCACTATATCCAGCCTCCACACCACTCTCGGGGACCACCGTGAGGCCCCCTTCCTTCCAAAGACCTGGGACCCTGGAGAGGGTGGTCAGATTTGCCCACAGAGTCCTTCATGGGGGGAGTGCCTAGTACATGGGTGTGTCTCTGCCAGGGTGACCACCCTTTATACCACCTTGTTCCCCAAGGAGGACCCACTCGTCCCTCACATAGGGCACCTCGGTTACAGGGAGGGCATGACTCTCAAACTTTCAATGTGGCAGGGATGGCCAGGTGAATCATGCCTAAATCCTTGGCACTCTGGGAGGCTGAGATGGGAAGATGGCCAGAGCCCGGGAGCTCGAGACAAGGTTGGACACCATAGTAAACCACCATCTCGACCCAAGAAAAACATAGAAAACCTTGGGTGAGTGAAAGCCTCTGGGGAAGGATTTCCTCTGGCCCATATTTCAAGACCAGGAGGGAAGATCAGCATATCGACCAAATGAAAAACCTGTGATTGCAGCAGTTTAGGAGGCCCAGGCCAAGAGGATGACCCGAGTTGGGCAGTTTGAGAGCAGCCTGGGTGAACTGGTGAGGAAAGAAAAGAAAGAAAGAAAGAAAGAAAGGGATGAAGGAAGGAAGAAAGAATGGAAAGAGGAAGGAAGGAAGAAAGGAAAG
>NW_007238447.1:0-772 GCF_000164805.1 Carlito syrichta
CCAGACTGGGGTGCAAGGTCATAATCATCACTACCAGTGCCTAGACCTCTGGGTTCAGGCAGTCCTCCCGACTCAGCTGCTAAACAGCTGGGACTCTGTGGGCCATCACTCATGAACTGAATTTGGAGATCTTACACCGAATTGAGGTGTAGCCACGTCGCCTGGACTGATCTCCGAATCCTGGGCTAAGGCAACCTCCCACCTCGGCCTTCCTGGGTGCAGGGCTGACAGCTGTGATCCACGGTGCCTGGTTTGGACTCACACATTCTGTCGGCTGGGGCGACGCAAAGGAACACCCTGGGAGAGAAACCACCACATCCCTTGTAGGCAGGAATGCAGGTGCCACCACGCACGACTCCTGTGTTTGCATTTCAGGGAGTGAAGAGGTCTCGCAACGTGGCCCAGGCTAGTCTCAAACTCCCGTGCTCCAGTGGTCCCCCATCTCGGCCTCCCAAAGCCACAGCCCAATTGTCTGCCGATCCACAATCTTTCAGGAACTCTAGGCCCAATCCTGTGGCCTTCGTCCCAAATGATCTCTGTCTGTTCACAATGATCCCAACTCCATATATAAATGGATGCTCTTCTTTTTTCCCCTTTTTTCCTTTTTTTTGAGTTGGAGTCTCACTCCATTGCCCAGACTTGAAGGAGGGGGCTCACTCCTGGCCACTGCAGCCTCGACTCACAGGTCTCCAGTGAGCCTGACCCAGCCTTCTGGGATGCCAGAACGATAAGCATATGCCACCAGGCCTGGCTCATTTGGGATGGAGGAAGA
>NW_007238448.1:0-1096 GCF_000164805.1 Carlito syrichta
AAGGAATGGAGAAGAATGGAACGGAGACGATTTGAATGCAATGTAATGCACAGCAATGGACATTACTGAATGGAACGGAATGAAATAGAATGGAGAGGAATGAAATGCAATGGAATGGAATGGAAAGAAATGGAGCGGAAATAAGAGGAATGGTATGCAGTGGAATGGAGAAGAATGGAATAGAGAGTAATGGATAATAATTGAATGGAATGGAAGGTAATGGAGTGCATTGGAATGAGGAGGAATGGAATGGAATGGAATGGAGAGGAATGGATTATAAGGGAACGGAATTGAATGGGATGGAATGGAATGGAAAGGATTGAAGATGAATGGAATGGAATGAAATCGAATGGTGTAGCGGAGAGGAAAGGAAAGAAAGGGAATGGAATGAAATTGAATGGAATGGAGAGGAATGTAATGGAAGACAGTGAGGTGGAATGGAAAGGAATTGAAATGAATGGAATGGAGTGGAATAGAATGGAATGGAATGGAGAGGAATAGAATGGAATGGAATGGAATGCAGTGGAGGTGAAAGGAATGGAGTGGAATGGAATGGAATGAAATGGAATGGAAAGAAATGGAATTGAATGGAATGGAGAGGAATAGAATGGTAAGGAGTGGAATGGAATGGAATGACGTGGAATGGAATGGAATATAACAGAATGGAGAGAAATAGAATGGAGAGGAATGGAATGGAATGCAATACAATTGAATCAAATAGAATAGAATAGAATGGTGTGAAATGAATTGAATGGAGTTGATTAGAATGGAATGCAATGGATAGGAATGGAATGGGTGGCATGGAATGGAATGGAAAGGAATGGATGGAATGGAGTGGGATGGAATGGAGGGGAATGCAGTTGAGGGTAATTGAATGGAATGGAATTGAATGGAGAGGAATTTGGTGTAGTGGAAAGAAATGAACAGGAGAGGAATGGAGGGAAATCGAATGAAGAGGAATTGAATAGAGTGGAGTAGTATGGATTGAAATGAAATGGAATAGAACAGAGAGGAATGGAATGGAATGGCTTGGAGTAGAATGGAATGGAATGGAGAGGACTGGAATGGAATGGAGAGGAACGGCATTGAATGGAAT
>NW_007238449.1:0-1105 GCF_000164805.1 Carlito syrichta
TAATAATTGACTGGAATGGAAATGGAAAGGAGTGGAATGGAATGGATAGGAAAGGAATGGAATCGAATGGAATGGAGAAGAATGGATGGAAATAGATTGTAGAAGAATGGAATGGAATGGAGACGAAAGGAATTGAATGAATGGAATGGAATGGAGTGGAATTGGATGGAATGGAAAGGAGAGGAATGCAATGGATTAGAATGAATTGTAATGGAATGCAATGGAATGTGGAGGAAAAGAGAGGAATGGAATGGAAAGGATTGAAGATGAATGAAATGGAATAAAATTGAATGGTGTAACGGAGAGGAATGGAAAGAAAGGGAATGGAATGAATTTGAATGGAATGGAGAGGAATATAATAGAAGACAGTGAGGTGGAATGGAAAGGAGTTGAAATGAATGGAATGGAGTGGAATAGAATGGAATAGAATGGAATGGAATGGAATGGAGTGGAGTGGAAAGGAATGGAGTGGAATGGAATGGAATGGAAAGAAATGGAATGGAATGGAATGGAGTGGAATGGAATGGAATAAAACAGAATGGAGAGAAATAGAATGGAGAGGAATGGAATGGAATGCAATACTATTGAATCAAATAGAATAGAATAGAATGGTGTGAAATGAATTGAATGGAGTTGATTAGAATGGAATGGAATGGAGAGGAATGGACTGGGTGGCATGGAATGGAATGGAAAGGAATGGATGGAATGGAGTGGGATGGAATGGAGGGGAATGCAGTTGAGGGTAATTGAATGGAATGGAATTGAATGGAGAGGAATTTGGTGTAGTGGAAAGAAATGAACAGGAGAGGAATGAAGGGAAATCGAATGAAGAGGAATTGAATAGAGTGGAGTAGTATGGATTGAAATGAAATGGAATAGAACAGAGAGGAATGGAATGGAATGGAATGGCTTGGAGTAGAATGGAATGGAATGGAGAGGACTGGAATGGAATGGAGAGGAACGGCATTGAATGGAATGGAGAGGAATGGAATGGAGAGGAATAGAATGGAAATCAATGGAGTGGAATGGAATGGAATGGAGAGGATGGAGTGAAGTGGAGAGTAATGAAACGGAATGGCTTGGAGAGGAAAGGAATAGAGATGAT
>NW_007238450.1:0-446 GCF_000164805.1 Carlito syrichta
CATTCCTCTTCATTCCATTGCAATAAATTTTATTCTGTTCCTCTCCATTACTCTCCCATCGATTCTATTGCATTCCATTCCTCTCCATTCCATTTCTCTCCATTCCATTCAATTCCATTCCATTCCACTCCATTGTTTCCTCTTCATTCCATTCATCAGCATTCCATTCCTTTCCTCTGCACTCCATTCCATTAATTTCCATTCCATTCCATTCCTTTCCTTTCCATCTCTCTGGCTTCTAATCAATTTCTTTACACTCATTTACATTCCTTTACTTCCATTCTTCTCCATTAAATTGATTCCATTCCAAACCTCTTTATTTCCCTCTATTTTATTCCTCTGAATTCCATTTCACTACATTTCATTCCTTTCCATTCAATTCCATTTCATCCCTTTCCCTTTAATTCCTCTCCATGCCATTCCTCTCCATTCCATTCCATTACATT
>NW_007238451.1:0-845 GCF_000164805.1 Carlito syrichta
TGGAATGGAATAGAATAGAATGGAATGGAGAGGAATGGGATGGATTGGAAAGAATACAATGGAATACAGGAATGGAATGTGGAGGAATGGAATGAAAAGGAATGGAAAGAAGTGGAATGGATTGGAATTGAATGGAATGGTATGAAATCGAATGGAGAGGAACGGATTGGGTGGTGCGGAATAAACTGGAATGGGGAAGAAGTAATTGGTGATGAATTAAGTGGAATGGAATGGAACAGAATGGAATAAAATATAGTGGAATGGATTGGAGAGGAATGGAATGGAGTGAAATGAAGAGGAATGGAATGGAATGGAATGGATAGAAGAGGAATAGAATCGAAAAAAATGGAATGGAGTGAAATGGAATAGAGAGAAATGGAAAAGAGAGATGGGAATGGAATCGAATGGAGTGCAATCGTATTGAGAGGAAAGAAGGAAAAGTAATGGAATGGAATAGAGTGGAATGCATTGAAATGGAGAGGAATAGAATGGATAGGAATAGAATGGAACCAAAAGGAATGGAGAGGAATGGATAGGAATGGAATGGAATGGAAAGGAATGAAATGGAATGGAAAGAAGAGGAATAGAATGGAGATTAATGAAATTGAAAGTATTGGAATTGAATGGCGAAAAAGGATTGGAAAGGAATAGAAGAGAAAGGAATGCAGAGGAATGGAATGGAGTTGAATGAAGGTTAATGGAATGGTGAGGAAACGAATGGGGTGAAATGGAATGGAGTAGAATGGAATGGAATGGAATGGAGGGGAATGTAATAGAATGGAGATTAATGGAATGGAATGGAGAGGAATGGAATAGAGAGGAATGGAATCTAGAGAAATGGAATG
>NW_007238451.1:2298-2616 GCF_000164805.1 Carlito syrichta
AATAAAGAGGTTTGGAATGGAATCAATTTAGTGGAGAAGAATGGAAGTAAAGGAATGTAAATGAGTGTAAAGAAATTGATTAGAAGCCAGAGAGATGGAAAGGAAAGGAATGGAATGGAATGGAAATTAATGGAATGGAATGCAGAGGAAAGGAATGGAATGTTGATGAATGGAATGAAGAGGAAACAATGGAGTGGAATGGAATGGAATTGAATGGAATGGAGAGAAATGGATAGGAATGGAATGGAGAGAAATGGAATGGAGAGGAATGGAATGCAATAGAATTGATGGGAGAGTAATGGAGAGGAACAGAATAAA
>NW_007238452.1:0-766 GCF_000164805.1 Carlito syrichta
CTCCCCTGGGTTGGGCTTGGTGAGTGACTCCAGTTGCTCTTTCCAGGTTCCTGGGTGACCTGAAGGGTGCAGGCTTCAGTTTGGGGCTCTGAGAATTCTGTGAAGGGCTGGCGGGGGGCACATGCTTGTAACCCTGGTGATTTTGGAGGCCGAGTTGAGAGGATGACCTCAGCCCCTGAGTTCGAGCCCAGCCCAAGCACCTTGGTGAGACCTCATCTCTACAAGAAAACAACAAAATGAGCCAAGTGTGCTGGTGCACACCGGTCATTCCAGCTACTCGTGAGGCAGCAGCAGGAGGATTGCTGGAGCCCTGCTGGTGGAGGCCATGGTGGCCAAGAGAAGGCCCATGTGCTCTGGCCTGGGTGACAGTTCATGATTCCAAATCAGAATAATAATACCAACCCCCACCACCACATCCATAGGCGGGCCTCAGGGGCTCAGAATGGCATCCTGGCCCTTCGGAGATCAAGGCAAATGAATGGCAAGAGCCTGCGCATTTGAGACCAGCCAGGAACACTGGGTCAGTGATGGGAGCCAACCTTGGAGGCCCAACTGATTGACAAAGTCTAGATGCGCTGAGGATCCCTGGTTACAAAGTGAGTCCAGGCAGCTGAGGTCCTTCTGTCTTCCGTCTTTGCTGTTCATACAACCGAAGAATTCTGTGCATTCGTGGAAGAGAAAATGGCATGTTTATACGAGTACTCACAGCTAACCTGGGAATGTCATGGTTCATTTTTTCATTTCCCCACTATGCCGTTTGGCCTTT
>NW_007238453.1:0-793 GCF_000164805.1 Carlito syrichta
ATTCCCTTTAGCAAGAGACAGTGCAGTGTTCTGTATATGAGGAGTCCCATTATCCAGATTCCTACTCCCAAAATCTGAATGGTGGTTATCTCTTAGCAAGATGGTCTGTAGTTTTTTGGGATGGAGGCCTCGTGTAAACAAGATTGCTTGTTTTTCCGTAACTACAGGTCATGTAGTATTCTGTATATGAGGACTCCCATTACGGAAATTCCTGCTTCTTTCTCAGCAAGACGCCAAGATATTTCCTGGTCACATAGAATTCCAGTTGCTTGGATATCAAGAGAAAGACTCCCATAAAGTTGATGAGGAATTGGAACCCACGATTCCTGGTCCCTTTTCAAAAGACTCACTAAAAATGTGGCGACAGAGAAGCCCAGATTGCTGATTAAACCTTATCAAGAGACTTTGTAGATTTAGGTGATTGAGAACTCCAAGAACCGGATTCCCTTTCCGTTCTCAGCAAGATGCCCTGAATTCCCCTATCCATGTGGATTCCAAAACTCTGTGTACAAAATTGCAGATGCCCAGTTGTTTCCTAGGGACGTGGAATCCATGGATCTTGGTTACATTTTAATGATTCATACTAAATATTTGGCAACTGCAAATCCCTTGGCCCCTTTACAAATAAAGTACAAACGAAAATTCAAGGATTATCAAATTCATCTTAAGACCAAAGTAACATCCAAATACGGCAATATGATACATTTTTTTCCGGGAATCTGTCCTTAATTGTACCGAGGAACTTATGGATTTGTACTACCAGATACCCGATTACAACTCTCAAGAGGTCAGA
>NW_007238454.1:0-593 GCF_000164805.1 Carlito syrichta
CAGGAGTTTTCCCATCTTAGGCTTTTATGTCCTGCAGAGCCTTGTGATCGCCTCCCTTGTCCAGATGTCTGTTACTTTTCTCTTATCTTGCAGTGCTTGTTTCTAAAGAGAACTCAAAAGAAGCTTTTAGTGATGTTTCCCAGGCCCCCAAGGTTGTTTTCTGTATTTAGTTAATTATCATAAAAGTATCTAATTACTATATTATGAATTCAGTGAAAACCCACTCTATAAATGTTTACTTAAAATTTTAACTATAGAATTAAGTAAAAACTTTACTCCTAGATAAGTGTTAGAACTTATAATGAATACATAATGGACTTACTACAAACTTGTGCTTCTAAAAAACCTTATGTCTAAACACTAAACTACATAATTCTAAATCAAATAAGGAGTGAATATACTTATATCATTTTTTTACTTAAGCAATATCTAGTAACTTATAACCAAGTGAAAGAAAGCATTCTTGATGTGCTTCAGAGTTTAACCCTTGCATATGTTAGAAAAGGCCAAACGGCATATTGGGAAATGGAAAAATGAACCATGACATTTCCAGATTAGCTGTGAAATACTTCACATAAGCATACCATTTTCTT
>NW_007238455.1:0-19970 GCF_000164805.1 Carlito syrichta
CAAAGAAACCATCAAGAGAGCATGAAGACAGCCTTACAGACTGGGAAAAAGTATTTGCCAACTCCAGGTCTGACAAAGGCTTAACACCCTGGATCTATAGGAACTCAAACGTGCTGAAAAGAAAAAAACAAACAACCGCATTATAAAGTGGGCAAAAGATATGAACAGACACTTCACAAAGGAAGACATCCGAGCAGCCAACAAACACATGAAGAAATGCTCAACCTCATTAATCATCAGGGAGATGCAAATCAAAACCACACTGAGATACCACCTAACTCCAGTCAGAATGGCAATTATCAACAACTCAAAAAATAACAGCTGCTGGAGAGGGTGTGGTGAAAAGGGAACACTTCTACACTGTTGGTGGGAGTGTAAACTAGTGCAACCTCTGTGGAAAGCAGTGTGGCGATTCCTAAAAGCTCTAAACATCAACCTCCCGTATGACCTTGCAATCCCCCTACTGGGAATATACCCTGAAGAACTCAAATCACTCTATAAAAAAGATACCTGCACACGAATGTTCATTGCAGCATTGTTTACAATAGCTAGAACCTGGAACCAACCACGCTGTCCATCAAAAGAGGACTGGATAAAAAAAATGTGGTACATATACACGATGGAATACTATGCAGCCATAAAAAAGAACAAAATCATGAATTTTGCAACAACCTGGATGGAGCTAGAGTCTATAATACTAAGTGACCTCTCACAGAAACAAAGATCTGAGTACCACATATTCTCACTCATATAGTGGACCTTGATCATCCAATGCACTACTATAAGAAAATGACTGACAGTGTTGGGAAACTATGGGGGGGGATGGGACTAATGGTAGTAAACATCTGTCTAGAGATGGGGATACACCAGTTATCAACAAGGGGACCTGAATGAAGCATATTTGTATACCTAACCCTTAGCTGTACCCCACAATATCAAAATAAAAAATATAGATTAAATAATTTAAAAAAAGAAAAAAAATAACTGGAGCCAAATGCACCCTCTCACATCAACGCTAGCTGGTACACTGATACCAATGGGTTCGTAGAACACTTACCTAGTAAGGGAACCCTGTACTACAAGGGGCCCACCCTCCAAAAAATATAACTCTGTTTTTTTGTGGGGTCCCTCTTTATGTGTCTTCTTTCCCAATAAATAAAATTTCAAAACAAAGATACTATATTTTTCTTATTACTGTTTTCATAGCACCCTAGCCCAGAGTTGGCATGCAGTAAATATTTTACTGAACCAATGAATAGACTATATGGTCAAGGAAGGACTCAACCAATAGGTAACATTAGAGCTGAGACCCGAATGAACAGCGAAAGGAGCTATGGGAAGATCTGAGTGAAGAGGCTTTGCCTGAAGGAATCATAGGTGCAAAGGCCCTGAGGCATGTGTGAACATAGCATGCTTGAGGAAGAGCAGAAAGCAGGACAGTGTGGATGTATCCAAAGGTAGTATGGGAAGAGTGGGAAGATGAGGACAATGTCCAGACAAGGCAGAGTCACCCAAGTGTTTTGATTTTAATAGTTTATAGACAAGTTTATAAGAAAAGCTGTACAAAGTTCTTTCTCCTTACCAATTTATCAAGAACTTTCATCACTAGCCTGGAAAAATGAGGAGTTAGGTCCCATGAGTTTTGAAACAGCAATAAAACTCTGTCTTCACTTCCCTTCCTGTTTGGAGTAGGCAGTGATTTATCACAGAAAGAGAGAATTGAGTTCCATATGTTCTCACTCATAAGCTGAACTTAAACAATTATAATGCTATAAGAAAGCAATTGGCAGTAGTGGAAAACTATCAGGGGATGAGATTGGCAGTTGAGGTAAACTGCTGGGGAAGGGTGGGGTATACCTCATCAACAAGGGTGCCTGCATGATCAATGTTCATATGCCTAACCCCGAATTGTACCCCATACCTTAATAATTAAAAAAAAAGAATCCCATAGCCCAGAGTTAAGCCTCAGAACCCAAATGGGTGACAAAGGGCCCATGTAAAAGAGAGTGGCCCAATGTGATATCAGAGCCCACACAGGAGAACCCCCATCAAGATGCTGCCTGAGGTGAAGCATCTGAGTCTGACCCTGGTGATAAGGCATCCACACAAGGGCAGCTCAGCACATGAAGTCTGAGCCAGGCAAGGAGGGAAGAGTGTCCCTACTTGAGGCCTCTGTCTATTTCACCCTTCTCAAGCCCTTGGGGTACTTGCTGTACTGTGTCATTAAACCTGGGTGATACAGCACCGACAGGTGCCCCATTGGACCACCTGTGTGCCAAGAATATTTCAGTATTCTATTCCTCAATATGTAATAGGTTCTGTCCCTCCTGCAGATCAGAGTCAATTACTTCTACCAGGATGGAAACTCCTCCCCTTCCTGGCGGTCTTATGACACAGGGAGCTAAAGGAGACCTGGCAGCAGCTTAACGTTTAATGGAATTCTTTCTGTGACCTCTGGAAAAGTATTTCCTCACTGGGACACAGGCCCCCTTGACACACTGACTCAACAATTACGGTGATGAGAAGCACAAATTTCCCAAGTGGGCTACCTGGATGAAGGTGAGTGATAGAGACATTGCTATTTCCATATTCCAGTCCCAAGTGTTCCACCTTGTGGAGATAAGGGCTGTATAATGACTATTTACTCAAATTGTATTACACATCTCCATGGATAGCATTTCATCTTCATGGGCATCAACTCCAAGATGCACCCTTACTTGAATCTTTCAGAGGCCCCTCTGTTGCTGGGTCAGCCTGGCGGCTGCTAGCAAAAATTCATGCTGTAAGACCATCGGGTCCCATGATCAAGTTCCCACCTTCCTTCCTGTGCTGTCAGGTGAGTCCATTGGTCCAAAGTGATGTTGGTGAGGATTTTACACCCATAGATCAGATACTCTTTGGGATGCAGGAATTAGAGTATATAGTGAGGACAAACAAGGAGGTGCTGGGCAGAGGGAATACAGGAGATTTCAAGGACTGCAAAACATGGTCTGTGAAAAATCAAATGCATTGAGGAAAGGAGGAATCCCAGACACACCTTAGAAGGAGGTGGTTTCAGTAAGAGACCCTGTGAGCACACTCAGAGCTTAATCTAACTCCAGTGTGACAGATGTAGGGACAGCCTTTCAGGGGTGTGTGTGTGTGTGTGTGTGTGTGTGTGTGTGTGTGTGTGTGTGTGTGTCTGTATGCAAGTGTCTGTTTAGGGAGTGAGGCTGATCAATGTCTTGACACAAAGGTCCTGGAGTTCAGGGCTTAAGGGGTAGGTCAGAGGGTACCAGATGAAGGGGTCAATATGGATGGTGGCAAAAAGGATGAATGTGAGTGGGATGTTGGAATCCCCAGGGGACAGGAAGACATGAGAATAAGGAGGGAGGGGAGAGAATCCTGATATCACCCAGGCAGGAAGTCTCTCAAGAGAAGAAGGGAGTTTGAGCAGTGGAGGATAGCTGGGCACCAACATGGGGGATGGGTGGAGGATGCAAGGTGGACTTGGGATGCTGACTAGAGACAAGGGATAGCAGAGCCCAGAGGGAGACTAGTGCTTTCCAGAGTCCAATGTCCAGCAGGGAGAGATTTGGGCATATTGCTCTGCAAGAAGGGTCTGGGTGGGCCATTGCAGCATCAGAAGAGTGGGTGAGGGACACCGTGGAAAAACCAAATCTCCACCTCCATCCTATGAGACATCCTCCAACTAAACTTGTCAGTCAGAAAGACTCCAAGAAGATTTAGTAGTTATGGAAAAAGATTGAGCTCCCAGCAGATACTAAATAGGAGCCCAGACACAGGAAGAGGGAGGAGGTCAGGGGCCCAGAAGACCTTGCAGAGTTCAGAGCCCTTAGAATCCAAATAATGGGTTAAGGGAGGAAGATCCATGGTTTGCATGGAGCCCCTAAGTATCCAAAACACAGGTGGATTGGGGATGAGATCATGTCAGACCTGGGAGTGTTTGGAACCCAGAATTGTAGAGAATAAAGTTACTGGGGATCTGAGGTTCCAGAAGACATTGGACAGCCACAAAGAATCTACAGAATGGGTCTGAGACAGGGGAATGGAGGACCAGAAACTGTCAGAGTATTCAAGGCACTTCCAAGTCATTTTCATGTGCCAGGGCTTTCTCCAAAGCTGCTGAGCTTCCCCTTTCCTCTGTCCCAACCGGAATTGGCTCCTTCAAGTTTTCCCCCCTAGTGGAGCGGATCTGAGCCTAGTACTTCCTCTGCTGGGGTGTGAGATTCTCACACACTCCCAGGACTCTACTCCAGATTTTCACCATTAAAGCCTCCCCATTTTCTATACCGATACAGACTCAATACCTTTAGTATCTCAGACCCCATGGAGATCTCCTCCCCATCCCAGGGCTTCTCACGAGAATGAGAGCTCTCCCCTCCTCCCAATAAAGCCCAGAGCATCATCCCAACACGACCAGAAAGTCACCAAAGAAGCAGCCATGAGCTAAGCAAGACTTTGTTTCCGCAGTTTCAAGACACTTGTCTTTGTCAGGCAAAAGAAACTGGTGAGACAAAAACAAGACTTATGACCAACATTTTAAAATGCTGTGGCAATAGTTGATGATCCACAAGAGCATCCTCATTTTAAGACAAAACAGGAAGCTATTTGTCCTCCCAGATATGGCTATCATAACATGCAAGATTCATTCCTAGTAACACATCCATGATCACTGCTGCAAATTTGCAGCATCTTTTTAAAAATGATATTTAAAATAATATTAAAAATGATATTTGTCTTTAAGATTTCCAGATGACAAACAAAAAGATTTTCAGATGATCCTGTAAATACAGTGCTGGATATATAAGTAAAAATCAAACAATTACTTCTGCTAGTTGGCAGTACCTCATCTTATTAAAGAAATATGTGAGTTTGTTTTCAGACATTTCACATTCAACCTATTGCATATAATGAAACTGTGTTGTTTAGTACATACATGAGCATCCTCTTGATTAAAAATGTAAACTCCCAGATTATCAATACCTGTTCCATTGCACATGCCATTAATTGATATGTCAAGTTTTTAAAATCTTATCTCATGAGAGAATCAGCCCCATTATCCACTAGAATTTCCATGACCATGTTTTTAATAAATAAAATAAGTGACTCCATGGAAAACTGAATGAGTATTCTGCTGGTTTCAGTCTAATTTATGTTATGACTTCATTCCTGGAGAGTTGAACATCTTATAATAGTTGTGTGTGACATATGTTTATCCCACAGGACAGGGTCCTGGCCCATGAGGTGTGATCTTGCCACAGAACATTATCTTGGCTAATAATCATGTGACATGCTAACTATTGCCATTTTCAGTCCAAGATCACCATTTTTCAACTTGATTATTGGCCAAGAGGGCTAATAGTGCAGATGTCGAAAGGGGTGAGAGGCAGTAGCAACCCCACACGGTATTTGGGTAGCATAAGGAATTATGGCTAAGGGAACAATGCTTAACCATGATCAAGTACACAGGACTAAAAAATGAGTTTTAAAAAAAATCTTTAAGTTCCTCTAAAGCTGTGACTGTCTGAATAAGGGCCCCCAAAATATCTGAGGACTTCTTCCTGTGGCCTGTGAATGTTATTTTCTGGGGCAAAAGGACTTTGGCAAATGTGACCAAGTTAAGGATCTTAACATCGAACAATTCTGCTGAGTTATCTGGCTAGAAGCTACATTGAATCACAGGTGTCCTATATATAAGGGGAAGACAGAAAGAGATCTGAGTTCAAAAGAGGAAGAAGGTGATCTGAGCCTGGGTCAGGAGAGAAAGGGCAATGGGATGTGGGAGTTTGAGACAAGGAATGACGTGCATAGCCTCTAGAAGCTGGAAAATTCAAGGGCTCATGATCCCAGGGAGGTTCATCTCCAGCGTTGTTCTAATGACATGTAAATAAAACTTAAGAAGTAAATAATCCAGAGGGTTGGAGTAGCACCCTCTGTACAACAGACCTGCACAATCAGATTCTGGAGGATGTCATCTCAGAATGTTCTCACTGGGCCTCCTCTTAAAGGCACACATTTGTGTTCTCATCTCTTGATGTTCTTTGTTTTCTACACAAAGTTTGTGTGCATGTCCTACAGAGAATTCCCACACAAGACAAATTAAGAAATAGAACCAGCCGGACTCCGTGGCTCAACCTGTAATCCCAGCACCTTGGGAGGCCAAGGTGAGTGGATTGCCTGAGCCAACAGGTTCAAGACCAGCCTGGGCAACTTGGTGAGACCTCGTCTCTACAATAAATAAATAAATAGCCAGACACAGTAGCATTCACCTGTAGTTTCAGCTACTTGGAAGGCTGAGGCGAAGGGATTGCCTGAGTCCAGAAGGTCGAGGTTGCAGCAGCCGTGAGTGTGCCGCTACACTCCAGCCTGGGTGACAAGAGTGAGACTCCAACTCAGGGAAAAAAAAGAAAAGAAAAAGAAATAGAACTTCTCATTTGAGTGGTCTTGCTTGGATGCCTACTCACATTGGGCCTTGTTTGGATTCTTAAGAAATCTGATTGTTAGGTTTCCTGTTGAAACCAAACATGGGCAGTGAAGTGTGGCTTGGATAATGGGGTCTGAGAAGACTGATTGGGCAGGAGAAACTGTTAGATTTGAGTGGGAATTTGGGATGTTGTATGATTTGAGATTAAGAGGATCTAGATGGGCAGAATGAGGACTTTATGTGGGGAGGGAATCGGGATGAAGCTGAGGACTCTGCATAGGAAGTCAACCTACCTGTTAAAGGAAAAGCAACCAAATTTGTATGTGAAGTTGAGGGTGCCATTCTTCAAACTTGTATGGGTGTGAGCAGGGAGATGTGGACATGTGAGGAGGATAAGATTTTTGAAGACAGATTAATGCCCTTACACTGAGGTGAGAAGGGATCACCTGACATCCTGATCCACTGGGACATGGCACAGAGACACAGGGGACAGAGAGAACAGAATCCAGAGGGTACAGAAGGCTAGAGAGCAAGAATAGTTGGGAGAACAACAAAGTACTGTGGGCACAGAGTCTTGAGCTGATGGCATTTGGGGATTTAAGGCAGGAGAGGAGTCTGAGCTCAGAGGAATCAGACTAGAAAGGTTTATAAGACTGCGTTCTGGGTGAAGATAGTGAATGCAGGGCAGGGCAGTGGCAGGAACCAAAGTTTAAGATGAGCAGTTTTTAGAGTGAGTGATAAATTTGACAGTGTCCACGTTCAATTAGGTTGAGATGCACAACTTGCTTTTAGAGCATAGTCTGGCTCTGACATTTTTAGCAGCCCAACTGAGAAAAGTGAAACTCAGTCTTTTTTTTTTTTTTTTGACTCCGAGTCTCACTCTGTCACCCAAACTGCAGGGTAGTGGCACTCTCCCAGTCACTGCAGCCTCGGTCTGCTGGGCTCAGGTGATCCTTCCACCTCAGCCTCCCAAGCAGCTGGAACTACAGGCATGCACCACCATGCCTGGCTAATTATTTTTTATTGTAGAGATGAGGTCTCACCAAGTTGTCTGGGCTGGTCTCGAACCTGTGGGCTTAGGCAATCCTCTCACCTTGGCCTCCCAACGTGCAGAAAACTCTGTCTTTCACTCCAATACCTATTCCAAGTTTGTCAACCATTTAGCCAGGGGATTTACTTGTAAGTGAAGTTACAGAGCTCCTGATGGGCTAAATAGAAGTCTCAGGCAAGGGAATGGGGAGTGGCAAATGTGGAAGGGATTGAGGGCTGGAATCAATTGAGAGTGTGGGGACACTTTTTGTTCTTTGCTGGTTGCTCAGAGTGAACAGCCAATGAGTTCACAGGGGACAGCTATTAAGGTACGGAGGAAAGAACTATCAGAGTCCACATGCGGCAGGTAGACTGCTAGGCTCGACAGTCAAAACCACCTGTCCTTACTTTATCCAGGATGGACCCCCTATCATTTTATGATGGATACTGCTCTTCCTCTTTAACCTTACGATGGAAACTTTGACCTATGACCTTTGAGTCTAATCAAACCAAGATCATGTAGTCTGTCCTGGCCAATCTGACCACTTTACGTTCTTTGTTAGTAACTCTATTTGTCCAGGGCTTAGAATCACATCTGGAGCTTTTTGTTATTGTTGTTGAAAAGGGTGTGGCCATGCCCCAGAGCCTTAAGTGTCTTCTATCCTAATTTTTTTTATCAGGTCTTGGAAGAGGCAACACAAAGCATCTTTTATCCTTCTAAATATTATAGGCCATTTCACAAATGTAGCAGATCCTCAAATAGTCACAGATGTAGATGTCCCTGCACTCCATGGAACTCTCTCACTTTGCTTTAAACTGCTCACAACTGGAGCTAATTCTGTCGTTGGTGTCATTCTCATTAGTGAATGCCTTTGTCTTCACTTATGTTATTGTCATCAACAAAAGTTAGCCTATTGTGCCTAATTCTATCCTTTGGAGCATGGACCAGTATGGTGTTCTACAGAATGTCCAGGTGGTCCAGATCCCTTAGGGGTGCGCTGATACAGAAAGAACATCAGGAATGTATTATGCTGCTGCTCCCATGTAAATGCAAACTGTTGCTGATTCGTTACTCAGTGTTGTTTAGAGATACAGGACCAATAGGATATCTATCTATACAGATATAGATATATAAGAAGGAATTTATTAGGGAAATTTTTTTCACAATTATGGAGGCCAAGAAGTTTCAGGAGACGTTGTCTCTAAGCTAGAGGCCCTGGGATACTGGCAGTGTGGCTCAGTTCAAGTCCAAAGACCTCAGAACTAAGGAAACCAATGATGCAATTCAGTCTGTAATTGAAGGCCTGAGAGCTGAGGGACCACTGATGTAAGTTATTGGAGCCTGAAGTTCAGTTTTCCAAGGCCTGGAGAGAAAGAGTGTACCCTAGCTCCAGCTAGATCTACACATCTGCCTTTTTTTCTGATTTTGTTCTCTCTAACTCCAAAAGCATTGCATGGTGCCTGACCACATTGAGTGTGGGATTTTTCCTTCTTTTTCACTCATTCTCACATGCTAATTTCCTCTGTAAATTCCCTCACAGGCACACCCAGAAATAATCCATATCAGGCTTCCAGATATTCCTTAATTCTGGCAATTTGACACTTAAATTAGCCATCACATTCATTTCATGATGAGTTTGAAAATAATCTTCCAGATGGAAACTGCATTTCATAAACCTGAGGGTATCATATTAACTGCTCTAGTAAAGGTAAAATATCTGGCACTGCAGCTATAGACATTAGATGTTTGCAGTATCTATTGTATCTGCCATTATGCATCTGGATTGTGGAAGTATGAGACCAGTAAGTTAAGTGGAGATGTTATAGGACTGTCAGCCCTGTATTTAAAAGTCTTACCTCCAGCATTTGCTCTAGAACAAGATTTGCTTTTGCTGATTTTTTAATTGTCTAGGATAAGGGCAGATAGATTTAGATATTTTTATTTTGATTTTTCTATTTTAATAGGAAAAATCCTCACAGGACAAAGAACCACTGAGATGATTCTTCCAAATGCTATACATATTCACTCTTACACATCTGGATTTGGGAAAATAACCCTTGGTGTCTCCACGGATCCAGTGGGTCCTGTGTGAGACATAGGTGGTAAGAAACTTATTTCCTGACCTCCACCTGGGTTTACTCTAGCACAGGATGTGGCTGTGCTTTGAATCCCTGGGTTTCATGCCCACTGGGACCCCATGTTCAATAGCTCCTGAATGACCTGAGTGTTCTTCTTTCCCTAGTGTACAGTTACTCAAGTAAATGGTTGCAGGTTCCTTCCAAGCAGGTTGGGGATTAACAAGGGTATCCATGTGCCTTGGTGTTGTAGAGTGCTGAAGTCAACATCATCTCTTTTTTTTCAGATGTGGTCTATGGAGGACAGGTACTACTTGGATTGCAGTGCAGCTGGTGTCCTTTTCACCGTGCTGTTCTTCCCGACTCTCTTGAGGATCTAAGGTGGCTGATGGGTTTTCTGACATAAAAGACCTGTTACAAGATGCAAACTTCTGTGAATGTTTTGGTTTCTTGTTCCACATCTGCAGTTCTGGTGTCTCTTCTTCACTGAATGTGGCATTCATTTATCCTAAGCTTTATTTTCCAACAAGAAGAGTGGGTCTTGTGTAGGTCCAGGGAATTTGAACTCAAGGTTATCAAGTACATCTATTTAGGACTAGATCACCCCATCCCTAGTCTCGGGATCCCACTCCTCTGATTTAGGCAAGAAAATTTGCCAAGGTTGAGAGCTCTGCTGAGGTTTTGTCTCCTCACAATTAAGTCCTGTGTCTCCAGTTTTTTGTGTACTTTGGATGCAAAAGATGAACATCCACTCAAAGTCCCACACTTTTAAAAATTACTGAGTGATCAGTCTGAGCCTGTAGTTTTCTCTTTTCAGCACATCAGTGGTGCTTATTAGCACCCAAGGAAGGCTTTGACCAAACACATCAATGTCGATCCTAATTCCTATGAAAGAAAGTTAATCCTTAAAGACTGAGTTCTCATGCAGTTGTCCTCAGACATTAAAAAATAAACTATACATGATGGAATATTATGCAGCCATAAAGAAGGAAAAACTATGAACTTCACAGCAACTTGGATGGACTTAGAGGCTATAATACTGGGTGGTCATTCACAGAAACGGAAATCCGAGTATCACATGTTCTCACTCATAAGCAAACCTTGAACAACTATCATAGTACTATAAGAAAGGGATTGGCGGTACTGGAAAACTGCCAGGAGAGAGTGTGGGTGGGACTGGCAGTAGTAGGAAACTGCCAGGGGAGAGGGGGCACACCTCATCAGCAAGGGTACCTACATAAACATTTGTATACCTAACCCTGAATTGTACCCCACATATTTAAAATAAAAAAATTTTGAAAAAAAAAGCTAAACTAAACAAAAAGTTGCAAAAGCTAATCCATCAACCAGAGGTCTCCTTGGATAAACTCTTCACTGCCCCCATGTCTATATGTTGTCACACATAAGGAGGCAAAGGAAAAAACAAATTGGCTAAAGGAGAACAGGAGTAGGAAAAACACAGGTATCACTGGTACAACTATTGGTTTTTTTGCAGACTCATTTGCCATTTCCTAGTGACCCATGGAAGTCCCAAAAGACACCAGGCTGACTCTACTACGTAAATACTACAACTGTGGGCAGCCACATTACTAAAAAAAAGGAATGTCCCATGTATTAGACTTCTTCTCCAACTCCATGCCCTAACTGTGGGAAGTTTGGCCACTGGAAGGCAGACTTCCCCGAGAGTTGAAGGAACTTTGGGTTGGATACCCCAAATTTGTTGGTAGTAAACTGGGGAGGCTTCAGCTGGTTCCCCATAAGACAATCGCTATTGAAGGGACAAAGCCCATGGCTGCCTCGGAAGTGGCAGGCAAAACCATAAATTTCCTTTGAGATTCAGAACCCTCCTATTCTGTATTAGACTATTTCTCCCAATTTCTTTCCTCAAATTCTTGTCAAGTCGTGGGGTGAATGGAATCCCAGTAGCTAGGTGATTCACTTCCCCATTTCCCCAAGGGGCCTTTAGAGAAGGCATTCTTTCTTCCCACTCATTTCGAGTAATGACTGAATGTCCTAATCCCTTGTTGGGAAGAGATGTGTTATTCAAGCTGGAAACTTGTATAGTTTGGGGATGAAATTAATTGCTTATTTTCCCTCTCATGATGGTTCTCACCGAAACAAAGCCAGACAAAACTCCTTGTGTTCCTAGTCACCTCCAGGTTAATCCTAGAGTCTGGGCCAATGGCATCCCTGATCCAGCATGAATGACAATGCCAGTCATAGTCAAATCAAAGGTCCCTACTTTCTCCCCTCATAGGAAACAATATCCAGTTCTGCCAGAAGCTTGGGCTGACCTTCAAACCTGTATTGACAAATTTATAAAACATGACCTGTTAGTCCCTTGTAACTTCCTCTGTAACATCCCTATGGTTCCTATAAAAAAAGCCAAATGTGTTATACAGATTGGCCTATCATCTAAGGGCTATTAATGAGGCTGTAGCACCTCTACATCCCATAGTCCTAAACCCCTATGTAATCCCTGGACCTTTTCTTCCAGACACTCAGTGGTTTTCAGTTTTGAATCTGAAGGATACATTTTTCTGCATCCTCTTACATCCCACCTTTTAGTTTTTGTTCACACTTGAACAGGATCATGGAGGAAAAATTGGATAGCAGGTGACCTGGATGGTCCTGCCCCAGTTTCTGGGACAGCCCTCACTTATGCAGACAGGCTCTCACTTGGGATCTGGAGGATCTAAGGGAAACAGGTATCCAGGATATGAATGATTTAATCATCTGCTCTTCTACTCGGGAGCTAGCCTGCAAGCATGCTTCCAAAACCCTTAATTTCTAAGAAGAAAGAGGACGTATGTTCTCAAGGCTTAAGGTGCAATTGGTCTTCTGAGAGATAACTTATCTGGGAGTAATTCTAAAAACTGAAGAGCAAAGGCTCTTCTCATAGAGAATTCAGACTATAACTCAACTGCCTATTCCAATGACCTGGAAACAACTCTGGGTCTTCTTAGAGCTCTCTAGGTAGTGTAGGCTTTAAATCTTAGGACCCTGATGAAGTCTAGCTTCTAGGTGGAAGCAACTTTATCCAGAATGGACAATGAATTGTGGGATATGCTGTGGTATCAATGACCCACCTAGTGGAGGCAATAGCATTGCCTCTGGGAACCTCAGTTCAGCTCTGAGAGTTAATTGCCCTGGGCACCAGAGCTAGGAAAAAGGCTAACCATATATATAGATTAAAAGTATGTCTTTTTAGTTCTGCATGCCCTTGCTACCATCTGAAAAGGGCAAGGATTATCTCATAGCTAAACATGGTGCTGCTAAATATGGATCTCAAATCCTGTCGGAGGCTGTACATCTTCCCCAGAAGGTGGTGGTAGTGGGCTGCAAAGGACGTCGGAAGGGGCTGAAGATGTCTCCTGATGAAATCAAAAAGTAGACAAGAAAGTCTGAAGAGTGTCAATGGAGGGCTTTCAAATGATAGCCCTCTTGTTTCCCTCTGTTCCACACAATCTTCCTAAGCCTCAATACGCTTCAGCTGAGGCCAAGTGAGCTCTTGCCCATGGATACTCTATGAGCCCCACTGGTTGGTATCAGTTAGAAACCATCCTACATTTGTCTCAAGGTCTCATGTGGAGGGTAATCAAGGACCTTCATGATTCCTGCCACCTAGGGATGTTTAATCATCACCTGATTTGTAAAAGTCTGTTTACAGAAAAGGGCCGGTGCAAAAGCATGCAGTTACTGCGAGCTACGTCACCTGTGCCCTCATCAAGCTCCATGAAAGAAAACCTCCTATCTTGGTACAGCCTATCCAGTATATGTGCCTGTGTAGGTGAGGACTAGCTGCTGGACGATATCCACTTGCCCCATTGTCATGGATTCAAGTACCTGCTAGTATTTATTGGTTCCTTCACAGGATGGGTTGAAGTTTTCCCTACTCACACTGAAGGACCTCGACATGGTGTACTCCAGGAAACAATTCCTTGATTTGGACTGCCCCGATCACTGCAAAGTGACAATGGCCCCTCATTCGTCTCCCAGGTGGCACTGTTAACAGTAAAATCTCTAGGAATTAAATGTTATTTATATTCCTCTTGGAAGCTTTAATCCTCAGGAAAAGTAGAAAGGGCAGGCCAAAACCTTGAGGACTATCTAAGAAATACCTGTCAGAAAACCTCCATGACTTGGAGGGAGGCCCTACCTATTGCCTTATTATGAGTAAGAACAACCCCCAAAGGACTCCCTCCTTCTTAGTCCATTTAAAATGACTTACAATAGGCCTTTCTTCATTAAAGACCCTCTCATCGAATAAGTTCACAAGCTTTTAAAAGTTATGCTACCACCGGATGAAGGGAAATGTGGTACATACACCCAATGGAATATTACACAGTCATAAAGGACAAAATTATGAACTTCTCAGCAACTTGGATGGATTTAGAGTCTATCATACTCAGTGATATATCACGGCAACAAAGAACTGAATAACACATGTTCTCACTCATAAGTGGGTCCTGAACATTTATCACAATACTGCAAGAAAGGGATCAGCAGTAGTGGAACACTGCCAGGGGAGGGGGAGGCACATAACATCACTAAGCATACCTGAACCTAATCCAGGATAAGTGAGGATCAGTGGGAGGTCAAAACTTTACCTGTAGGTAGAACACTTATGTACCTAATCCTGATTTGGATCCCACATCTTTAAAATAAAATCAAGAGGGAAAAAAAGTTATGCTACCACTTTAAACCAATTTCAACAGGCTCTTCAATAATATGGACTCAAAATTTTACCAGACCCCCAAGAGATTCCCAGGAACCTTTATACCAACCCAGAACCTTGGTCTTATTTAAAACCTGGAAGGACAGGTCCCCTGGATAAAAATTAACTCCACTTTGGAAGGGGCTTTACCCTGTTTTTTATCCTCCCCAATTGTCATAAAGGTTCTAGGAGTCACCAGTTGGATTCATCATTCTCAAGTAAAACTATGGAAAGCTGCAAACTCAGTGCATCTATTTCAAGACACTAGATAGTGAGATTTATACCTGTAAGCCCCTAGAAGGACTCAGACTTCTTTTCAAGCAAAACAGTGGGAAAAGGCAAGTAATGCCTTATTGGCTTACTATAGTTAGCCTTATAATTTTCCTTACAATAGGAATTTATGCGATAATAGTTCTTTTATGCAACACAGATGTAATTTCCTGTTACTTTCATTATTTTAATATTTGCTGCTTTTTGTTAATACAATGCAATTTAATGCTTTATTGTTTTATTCACATATTTAACATTAATTACTTCCATATGTCCACAGGGTTCAAAACCATTTCTTAAAAAAAAGTTTGGATAATACAACAATTATTAAAATCTGCTAACTCCTCTTATGTTTCAGATTGTTGGCTATGTGTGGTTTCTTCCCTATCTGAGGCAGAGATGGCCCACCCAATCATAAAATAGGAATGTGCATTTATTTCATGCCATCTCAGTTTTATCTATTGTTGGAACTGTTCTCTACAAATTATTCCCCCTAAAATTTTACAACATCTTGCAGGCAGGTTTTTCAAGAATTCCTCAGTCCTACCCCTGCTATTTTGGGTACGTTGTTTTTCTCTGTTACCTTCATTGGCCAACCTCCTTTTGTGTCACTGTTGCTAGGAGTTCTGGAACTTTTGTGAACTCTCTGGCACTTAGTTGTTATAGTGTAATGTTCACCATTAAAGATGACTGTCAAACATTTTTTACTTTTACTATGGGTTCTAGATATCAAGTAAGGTTTTGCACCTCCCCAAATATTACCACTTCTGGGCCATTTGTCCAAAAGAATAATCCTAATTTTGCACCAAATGCCCCACTTGTATTCAGAACAATCCATGGTACCAGCCAAGCCAATAAGGCAGTGCCAAAAATTCCAAGCTTTTAATAATTCTCCTTTGAAATTTCTCTCTCTCTCTCTCTCTCTCTCTCTCTCTCTCTCTCTCTCCCTCTCTCTGATGCCACTAGATGTATGCTTTTTTGGGAAAATAAAATTCAGCCTCCTACCCAAACTATTATGTTTAGCTTCCCTTGCAGCCACAGCTTTAACCGTAGATGATCACATTTTGGGTAGTAAGAAAGGATATTGACGATTCTTTGGAACCAACTTAGCCTCCCTCCACATATATTCTTGTTTACCTAACATGGGACTTCATTTTTCATGTGGGACACCAACTTCTGTGCCTAATACTCTCAACCAACTTCTCAACCAACTTATGTGCCTAATATTCTTATAAACCTATATATAAAAACATTAAACTTAAAACTTATTTCTTAAATAAAACTAAACAAACTTGTGTATTGTATTACAGACTCTAAATCCATCCAAGTTGCTGCAAAGTTCATAATTTTGTCCTTCTTTATGGCTGCATAAAATTCCATCGTGTATGTGTAACAGTTCTACAGACTCTTGTGATGTGTGGTGATACATTGGGAGACAGACATGAAGCTACACATACTAGTCTGTTAATGTCACAGATTTGACATTCTTTTGATATTAAAATGAGTATGCATATAAACAAAGAATATTTACATCTCAGTCACTGAACTTAGACCTAAACACAATTATGTGAATCCAAGTCCCTTGTGCTAGCAACCATTTCCTGTAAACAACTGCTGTCAATCATCTGCAACACTGTAGCTGATGTAATGTCAATCATCTGCAACACTGTCCAGCCATTTCTCACCAAGTCAAATCCCCTCACAGTGCTAAGTAATCTCTGGTACCCTCCTAAAGCCAAAGGGATGAAGTCATAGCAGTACAAAAGAGAGTAGAGACCTGAGAGGAATATGTCCACTTCCAACTCTTGGGTTTCCAAGAGGAAAAACAGAAGTTCCTTTCAAAGGAGGAATCTGTAGTACCCTCTCTGTTTTTTAAAGGTATCCCAGGATGTTAGACAATCTTTTTCTTAGGTCTTCTTATGAGGCATTGAGGGAAGTAAGAGAAGGAGCGACAGACAGAAGTAAAGGGAGAAACAAGTCAGTTGACTGTAGAGGTTTTACAGGGGGAAAATAGAGGCCTTAAAGCAATTCATATGTAGCCTAAATGTCAGTTTCAATTAAGTCAACTTTGACTATAGAGTTCTTTAAAAAAAAACTCTTCTTGGCTCCACTTGTAGTCCCAGCACTTTGGGAGGCCGAGGGGAGTGAATTGCCTGAGCCCGCAGGTTCAAGACCAGCCTGGGCAACTTGGTGAGACCTTGTCTCTACAATAAATCACAAATTAGCTGAGTGTGGTAGTGCAGGCCTGTAGTTTCATCTACTTGGAAGACTAAGGTGGAAGGATTGGCAGGTTGACACTGGGGTGGTTGAGTGTGCCACAGCACTCCAGCCTGGGGGACAGAGTGAGTCTCCAACTCAAAGCAAAACAAAACAAAAAAACTCTTCTTTGTGATTGTAATCTTTTTTTTAAAGTCAGAGTCTCACTTTGTCACTCAAGTTGTAGTGCAGTGGTACAATCACAACTACCACAGCTTCAACCCACTAGGATCAGGCAATCTCCCTGCCTCAGTATCCCAAGTATCTGAGAACACAGATATGGGCCGCCGCACCAGCTAATTTTTCTGCCTTATTGTAATGTTGAGGTCTTGCCATGCCACCCAGGCTGATCTCTAACCCCTGGGCTTAGGCAATCCTCTTGCCTCTGCCTCCCAAAGTGCTGGGATTGTAAGTGTGAGCCACGACACCATTTCTATACTGGTTTTATTTTCTATAAGAATCTTTGGGATGTGGGGTATGAGAGGTGGACAGCGAGGACAAGGAAGAATGGGGTGGCAGACAGAGAGATGAGAGATTGTGAGGGCCCCAACTCACAATCCATTAGAAAATGAGTGCATTAAGGAAAGGGAGGAATCCCAGACCCACCTCAGAAAGAGGTAGCTTCACATAAGGGCCTTCGAAGACTCCAAAGCCTGGGGGTTTCAGATAATTCTGGCTTGACAGGGGTAAGGGCAGATTTCCGTGTGTGTGTGTGCGTGCGCATGCACGCACGTGCTCGCACGCGCACACGTGCATGTCTGTTTAGGGAGTGATGCTGATGATAGTTTAGATACAAATGGACTCAGGAGCCCGAAAGTGAGAGTTATATCGGAGCTGCCAGATGAAGGGGCCAACACAGGGCACCATACAAGAAACAAAGTTGAGAGGCAAGTTAGAATCTCCAGAGGGCAGGAAGTCGTAACAATGAGGAGGGAGAGGAGGGCTTCCTGATACACCCAAGCAGAAATGGAACTGAAGGCAAAAGCTTGTCAAGAGAGGAAGGGAGTTTGAGCAGGAGAAGGTTTCTTGACATCAACCTGGGTGAAGGGTGGAGAATGCAGGTCAGTTCGGGGTGTTGTCTAGGGACTGGGCATAGCGACTTCCTGAGGGAGGATCTGTGCTTGCCAGAGCCCAGTGCCCATCCCAAAGAGATTTGGAAAGCTTTCTCTGAAAAAGGGGTCTGAGTGGGCAGTTGTAGCATTTCAGGGTTGGGTGTGGGGTGCTGTGGAAAAGCCAAATCTCCACCTCCTCTCTCTAAGATGGCTTCCAACCAACCCCAACTGAGCTTGGCAGTTTGCAAAATACAAGGAGATTTGGCGTTTTAAAAAAATGGCTGAGACCCAGCAGAGGCTGAAAAGGAGTCTGGGCATGGGGGGGGGGGGGAGCAGACAAGTGCCCAGAAGGGTGAGAGATGTGAGAGATGGGTGTGTAGCTCCAAAAGTAGGGATCATGGACCAGGAGGGTGGGCTTTGGGGGCTCTAAAGAATTTGGAGCCTGAAATAATCAAGAAAAGGAGGAGGGGTTGAGGGACTGAATGACTTGGAATGCTTGGAGCCCAGGAGACTGGAGAAATTTAAGCAGGGAGATGGAGGCCTGGAAGATGTGTGAGTTTGTCCCTTGAAGCCTCCCTCCCCAGTTGACCAGTTCTGGGCCTTAGTTCTTCCCCACCTACAGTCCACAAAGGAGGCCTCTCTACTCTGTGTTCAGCTTGATTCCTCTCAAATAGGAAATGCTCCCTCTAGGCACCCAATGTTTGGACTTAACTCCACCCCAACCTTTCCCTACTGAGGGAGGACAGCCACTCTCAAACATCCCAGAACTCAACTCCAGAATTTCAACCTTTGAAACTTCCCCGTCACTCAATCCATGCAGGTTCATCGCCTCCAGCACCACAGACACGATGGAAATGCAATTCCCCCCATCTCAGGGCTTCTTTCCAGACTGAGAGTTCTCCCCTTCTCCCAGTACAGCACAGAGAATCACCCTGACTGAGCAGGAAGTCGACCCAGAAACAGCCATGAGCCCACACTCCAGCCAAGTAAGACTAGTTATGAGACTGTGGTCTTTGTCAGGGTGGAATAGTTTGTGAGATGAAAGCAAATGTCATGATTCAAAGTTCTCAACAGTGGTTGATGCTGTCACTGGAGCACTGAAGCCAAATGAGTGTGTTTTCCTGAAGATGGTTATTATAGCATACAGGATTTAAGATTAGTAATTGACCCATGATCTCTGTGGTTATTTTTTAAATTTAATTTTGCAATCGACAAATAATACTTGTCCATTTTATACTGTTTATTTTTCATGTTGTGTCACCTTTTTATAATTAACAGATGATTTCACTTGTATGATTTCTCAACTCTAGTGCAGATACCGAGCTGGTATCTTTACTAATGAAATGAACAAATCCATGGAAAACTGATGGAGTTTTGTGTTGGTGTCAGTGAAAGTTATGTTATTACTGCATTCTGGAAGTTACCACTTTGTAAGTCACCTATAACGTATGTTAATCGACAGGAAGTGGTTCTGGCTCATGAGTGTGTGAGGCGAGTATGCTTCCCATTGTCAGTCTAAAGACACTGCCTTCCAAACAGCTCAGCAGCCACATTGGCACCAAGTGCAAATGTAGGCACAGAGAGAGGAAGTCGGACTCTCACACAGTGCTTGGGGAGCATGAGGAGGTATGACTAAGGGGAAAAGACGGTTCCAACCTCAAGTACATGGGACAGGCAAAGGGAGGGTTTGTCCAAAAGTTGGGGGAATGAAGATGGAACATTTTATTTATTTGTCTTATTTATTTATTTATATTATTCAACTTTCAATTTATTTATTTATTTATTTATTTTGAGTTGGAGTCTCACTCTGTCACCCAGACTGGAGTGCAGTGGCCGCTCCCGGCCACCGCAGCCTCGACCTGCTGGGCTCCGGCGATCCTTCCGCCTCAGCCTTCCGAGTAGCCGGAATTACAGGCGTGTGCTACCACCCCGGCTAATTTTTTGATTTATTGTAGAGATTAGGTCTCACTGCCCAGGCAGGTCTCGAACCCTCGGGCTCAGGCAATCCACTCACCTCAGCCTCCCAAAGACGCGGGATTACAGGCTGAGCCACCGAGCCCGGCTTCAATTTTTTTTATTATGAAGATGTGGTGTACAGTTCAGTGTTAGGTATACAAATGGTGGCTCACTTTGTAATCTCACC
>NW_007238455.1:20322-22597 GCF_000164805.1 Carlito syrichta
GGCTCTTGAGGCGCTCTCGGCTGGGCTCGCGCGTCCTGCCTGGCGCGCCCTTTCCTGGTCACCATCTCCATTGAGACGTCACAGGTTCTGAGCTGCTAAGTGCGTGCTTGGCCGCGAGAAGAGTGGGTAGCCCAGGAGAGTTGTCTCGGCGGTTGTAGCCCTCTCTCCGCTTCGCACCGCGCACAACTAGCTCGATATGGACAATTTTCAGAGCCGATTTAGGTCCTGGTTCGGCCGTCGTCCCCCACCAGGCAGTCGTTCACCGGCTCCCCTCTTCCGCCAAACTCTCTCGCCTAGTGGGGATCGCCTGGCTACTCCGGCCCTTACCCCTGCCGCTGCCGCTGCCCCTGTCCATGGTGCTGCCCCTTTCCATGGTCCTGCCCCTACCCATGGTCCTGCCTCCGGCATGCCCCTGCCCCTACCGGAGCCCCAACTCCTGCTGCTGCCCTGACCCCTGCCCCTGGCCCTGCTCCCGTTCCCCGCCCTTTTCTCGGGTTGTTAAACCCACATCATGGTCGTGTGCCCTCAACTGGCTCTGACATGGCCCCTAAGACGCGCTGTTCTTTCCCACAGGACATGAGCTTTTCTCTGGGGAGACTTCGGCCTGTGTGCTGGGAATATGTCCCTAAGAAGAAACCCGTGCTGTCTGCTCAGAACTAATGGATGTTCGGACACCCCAGCTTCTTGAGCATCCCCCCCACCCAGCCGCAGGTGTACCCTCCTGCTTTCACCACCGGAGCAGGTCGTCAGGGCTAAGAAATGGGTACGGTTTCTTCTCCCAAGGGAGACAGAGTTGATGAAGAAAGGTCACGGAGAAGTATCACCAACCGGTAAACCCGTGGAGACTCAGAGCACCCTCACTTCCTTGGGGTGCAGTCCTGAGCCTCTGGGGGAAATCTGTATCCCCAGCACTCAAAAACCAGTGGGAGTGAGAAGGCTCTGATATCTTCGACAAGCTCCCTCTCATAATACCATACTGGCCTCAGCTCACACAGCCCTGCTGGAGATGTCCCGCCTCTTGTGAAGCCTGTTATAGTTTCACCAGCACTCTCTGACCCAGCCCCAGGCTGGATCAGTCCAGGTAGTGCAGGATGAAGACCACCTACCCAGTTCTGTGGGTGCTAATAGTTGGGGATGGAGATGCAGGGCAAGAAGATTGGATTCCTTTCCTGAGGAAGTTCTTTGATCCAGTTTCAACAGTGCTCTCTGACCCCGCCCAAGGCTGCTTTCTGCTGTCAGAGATGTCAGTTCAGGAAGTGCAGGATGAAGACCACCTTCCCATCTCTATGGGTGCTGCTCATGTTGTGGACGGAAATACAGAGCAAGAAGACTGCATTCCCTTGAGGAGTTCTTTGTTTCAGTTCAACAGCACTCTCTGCCCCAGCCCCGGCTACTCAATGCTGCCAGGGAAGTCAGTGCAGGTAGTGCAGGATGAAGACCGCCTACCCAGCTCTGTGGATGCTGCTGATTTTGAGGATGGAGCTGCAACATAAGAAGACTGGGAGATGGGGCAAGATGGCGACGGCATAGGTGAACTGGTGAGATTCTCTGAACGTGAGTTCCCAAAAAGGCTATCACTTCGCTACCCCCATCCCCCAGCCCACCACCAACCGCACTGGGGGCAGGCCCGGGAACTTCAGTCCCACGCAAGGCCAGATATTGCGCCCCTCCCCCCACTGCTGCCGTTCTACTCGTGTGTGGAAGTCTCCAGTCCCAGCCCCCTCCAGATCCCTCCCCGGCTGCATTGTCTCTAGCCCGGGCACCTGGCATCAAGCCGCCGGTCACACAGGGAGGCTCTGGGCACCCGCCCCTCAGAGACGCTGGTTCCATTTCTGGCTGAAGTCCTCTGTTGGGTCCCAGCGCCACTCTCGCTGTCTAGAGCCTGCCCTTTGGAACTTTGGAGCTCTGGAACTCCGGGTCCACCCTGGCTGAGGCACTCAGCGTGAGACCCCAAATAAGAGGACCCAGACAAGCGGAGAAAAACAGATCTGCTTAAACTGCCTTGCCATTCTCCAGGCAGAGACTTCCTCTGCCCTGCCCACTTATCAACAAACTTTACCTCATTTCCTAAGGCCAGATATTGCATCGTGCGGGGAAGTTTTGGGTCCCTGCTCCCTCCAGCTCTCTCCCCGGCCCGGCACCCGGCACCCCAGGTCGCACAGGGAGGCTCTGAGCGCCCGCCCCTCAGAGACACCGGTTCCATTACTGGCTGAATACTCTGTAGGTGACCCAGTGCCACTCTTGTCATTTTACAGCCTGCCTTTTTGGAACTTTG
>NW_007238455.1:22617-23924 GCF_000164805.1 Carlito syrichta
CAGCTGCAGGTCTTCCAGAATGGCCCCCTTAGTTCTCTTGATTATTTTTTATTTTGTGTGTCAGGACAAAGTTTTGAAAAGACTGCATGTGTTCACAACTATTGGTTCTATAAATTAAACAAATGTTTAACAGCATGACTCTGGGAGAAAATATGACAAAGCTAATGCACCAAAGAAGACAATGAGAGACCATCCCTGCCAGGGACATCTCAACTTCAAACCCAGTGGGGGTCTACTTCTGGGAAGAAGCTGAGCTGTTAGTCCATGCCCCTCTGCTGCCTTTGAGGGGAGAAGTCATGTGAATCCCCCTCACCAAAGGGATGGTCTGGAGCCTCTCTGCAACTTCTGAGGTGACCTGGAGTGCCCAGACTGGGCACATTGAGAAATCTGCAATCAAGCTCACCTGTGACCTCAACCAGCCTGCCATGAGGACATGTGAAAATGTGCCACATTATGCATGACTTAAGGAAACCCAATTGCAGAAGAGTTATAAGAATAACACCTGAGACGGGGCAAGATGGCGACGGCATAGGTGAACTTGTGAGATTCTCTGAACGTGAGTTCCCAAAAAGGCTATCACTTCGCTACCCCCATCCCCCAGCCCACCACCAACCGCGCTGGGGGCAGGCCCGGGAACTTCAGTCCCACGCAAGGCCAGATATTGCGCCCCCGCCCCACTGCTGCCGTTCTACTCGTGTGTGGAAGTCTCCAGTCCCAGCCCCCTCCAGATCCCTCCCCGGCTGCATTGTCTCCAGCCCGGGCACCCGGCATCAAGCCGCCGGTCACACAGGGAGGCTCTGGGCACCCGCCCCTCAGAGACGCTGGTTCCATTTCTGGCTGAAGTCCTCTGTTGGGTCCCAGTGCCACTCTCGCTGTCTAGAGCCTGCCCTTTGGAACTTTGGAGCTCTGGAACTCCGGGTCCACCCTGGCTGAGGCACTCAGCATGAGACCCCAAATCAGAGGACCCAGACAAGCGGAGAAAAACAGATCTGCTTAAACTGCCTTGCCATTCTCCAGGAAGAGACTTCCATTGCCCTGCCCACCTAGCAACAAACTTTACCTCATTTCCTAAGGCCAGGTATTGCAGCGTGCGGGGAAGTTTTGGGTCCCTGCTCCCTCCAGCTCTCTCCCCGGCCCGGCACCCGGCACCGCAGGTCGCACAGGGAGGCTCTGAGCGCCCGCCCCTCAGAGACACCGGTTCCATTACTGGCTGAATACTCTGTAGGGACTCAGTGCCACTCTCGTCATTTACAGCCTGCCTTTTGGAACTTTGGAGCTCTGGAACTCCGGGTCCACCCTGGCTGAGG
>NW_007238456.1:0-1002 GCF_000164805.1 Carlito syrichta
CTGCTGCCGTTCTACTCGTGTGTGGAAGTCTCCGGTCCCAGCCCCCTCCAGATCCCTCCCCGGCCGCATTGTCTCCAGCCCGGGCACCCGGCATCAAGCCGCCGGTCACACAGGGAGGCTCTGGGCACCCGCCCCTCAGAGACGCTGGTTCCATTTCTGGCTGAAGTCCTCTGTTGGGTCCCAGCGCCACTCTCGCTGTCTAGAGCCTGCCCTTTGGAACTTTGGAGCTCTGGAACTCCGGGTCCACCCTGGCTGAGGCACTCAGCGTGAGACCCCAAATCAGAGGACCCAGACAAGCGGAGAAAAACAGATCTGCTTAAACTGCCTTGCCATTCTCCAGGAAGAGACTTCCATTGCCCTGCCCACCCAGCAACAAACTTTACCTCATTTCCTAAGGCCAGGTATTGCAGCGTGCGGGGAAGTTTTGGGTCCCTGCTCCCTCCAGCTCTCTCCCCGGCCGGCCGGCACCCGGCACCGCAGGTCGCACAGGGAGGCTCTGAGCGCCCGCCCCTCAGAGACACCGGTTCCATTACTGGCTGAATACTCTGTAGGGACCCAGTGCCACTCTCGTCATTTACAGCCTGCCTTTTGGAACTTTGGAGCTCTGGAACTCCGGGTCCACCCTGGCTGAGGCACACAGCGTGAGACCCCAACCCAGAGGACCCAGACAAGCAGAGAAAAACAGACCTGCTTAAACTGCCTTGCCATTCTCCAGGCAGACTTCCATTGCCCCGCCCACCTAGCAACAAACTTTACCTCAGCTTTTAAGGCAACAGTGTGAAACAGGAGACAAAGCCCCACCCCTATGCTGCAACGAAAAACAAAAGGGAGAGGCTGGAATCGGACATCATAGAAGTGACTCTAGTTTGATCGCTTATTTTGACCTATGATTTTATCATTGAAACTGTTGGTCTAGATTACGTTTGGTGTTTACCTTCTGACTTATACTGTTCTTGATTTTTTGGCCTGTCTCTGTTAGCTATCAGTATTCTTTAGGGAATC
>NW_007238457.1:0-532 GCF_000164805.1 Carlito syrichta
TTTAGCTTGCTGGTCAATGGCTTAGCTAGGCAGTTAAGAAAAGTCAGCGGGCAAGCCTGCGGGCTATGTAGGTAGGTAGCTAGTTAAGTCACTGGCTAGCCATTAGGCTACCGAGTTATGTCAGCTAGTTAGGTCAGTTGGCTATCCAGTTATCTAACTAGGTAGATAGCTAGTTAAGTCTGCTGGCTAGTCAGCTGGATACTTCATTAAGTCAGTTTGTTAAGTCAGATTGCTAGGCTGCTGGCTAGCTAGGTAGCTAGGCAGTAAATCAGATGGCTAGCCAGCTGACCAGCTAGTTAAATCAGCTTTAGTCAGCTGGCTAATCAGCTGGCAAGCTAGTTAAGTCACCTCGATTAAGTCAGTTGCCTAGCAAGCTGGCTAAAACCTACTTATGTCAGATGGGTAACCAGCTGACTCCTTATTTATTTCAGCTAGTTAAGTCAGCTGGCTAGCTAGTTAAGTCAGTTAGTTAAGTCACCTCGCTGGCCAGCAGCTTATCTAGGTAGTTAGGTAGTTAAGTCAGCTGGCAAGC
>NW_007238458.1:0-1173 GCF_000164805.1 Carlito syrichta
AGGCAGCTCACCGGTCTGCTTACTGTCCTGCCAACCAGTTAAGTTGGCTCACCAGTCGGCTCAATCGCCAGTCAACTAGTTAAATCGTCTGTTGGCTCACTCATCAGTCAACTAAATTCAGCTGACCAGTGACCTCACATGCTGGCCAAATAGTTAATTCTGCTGACCAGTCGGCTCACTCACTGGCCAACTAGGTAAGTCAGCTGACTTGTTGGCTCACTCACTGGCCTACTAGTTAAGTCAGCTCACAAGTCGGCTCATTTGCAGGCCAACTAGTAAATTTGGCTCACTTTGCTGAATCATAGGTTGACTAGTTAAGTCAGCTAACCAACTGGCCTACTAGTAGGCCAAATTGTCAGCCGATAAGTTAGCTCAGCTCACTAGTCAGCCGACTAGTTAGAGCAGGTAACTAGTTTGCCAACTAGTTGGCCAACTATGTAGTTGAGAAAACCAGCATGTCAACTAGTTAACCAAGCTAACTAGTGGGCCAACTCGTCAGTCAACTATTTGACATGGCTAACTAGTCGGCCAACTATTCATCCAACTTGATAAGCCAGCTAACAAGTCGGTCGAGTAGTCAGCCAATGCATTAAACAAGCTAACTTGTCGGCCGACTAGTCACCCAACAATTGTCACGTAGTTAACTCATTAAACAACTAGTTAAGTCAGCTAATTTACACGTTTACCAACTAGTTAAAATAGTTAGCTAACTTGTTCACCAACTCATTAAATCAGCTAGCTATCTAATTAGCCAACTAGTTAAGTCAGCTAACTAAGCTTACTAGCTAAACAGCTAGCTAGCTAAGTCAGCTAGCTATGTCAGCTAGCTCACTAATTAGTTAGATATTTAATCAGCTAATTAAGTCTGCTACCTAACTAGTTAGCTAATTAGTTAAGTCAGCTAGTTATTCAGCTAGTAAAATAGTAAGCTACATATTTAATTCAGGTAGTTAAATCAGCTAGCTAACTAGTTTAGTCAGTCAGTTAAGTCAGCTAGCTAAGTAGATAAGTCAGCTACCTAATTCAGCTAGTTAAGTCAGCTTTCTAATTTAGTCAGCTGCTTCAGACAGCTAGCTAGCTAGTTAGAAAACGGGTTAAGTCAACAGGTTGAGACAAGTAGTGAGCTAATTACTGAAGATTAGTCAGTTGGTTGAGTCAGCTAGCTAGCCAGTA
>NW_007238459.1:0-813 GCF_000164805.1 Carlito syrichta
TTGCCTAGCAGGGTAGCTAGCTAAGTCAGCTGGCTAGCCAGTCAACCATCTAGTTAAGTAACATAGTTAAGTCAGCTCACCACCCAGCTGGTTAGGTAGGTATCTACATAGTTAAGTCAGCTGGCAAGCCAGTGTGCTAAATAGGTTTTTAGCTAGTTAACTCAGCTGTCTATCCTGCTGGCTAGCTATGTAGATAGGCAGCTGGGTCAGTCTGCTAGCCAACTGGCTAGCTACTTAAGTCACATCGTTAAGTCAGCTGGCTAGGCAGCTGGCTAGCTTAGTAGCTAGATAGTTAAGACAGCTTTCTAGCCTGCTGGTTAGCTAGTAAAGCCACCTAGTTAAGTCAGTTGGATATGCAGCTGGCTAGCTAGGTAGCTTGTTACTTAAGTAAGCTGGCTAATCAGCTGGCTAGCTAGTTAAGTCAACTAGTTAAGTCATCTGTCTAGCCAGCTGGCTAGCTATATAACAAGCTAGTTAATTCAGTTTTCTTGCAAGCAGGCCAGCTATTTAAGTCAGCTAGTTAAGTCAACTGGCTAGTCAGCTCTCTAGCTATGTAGCGAGCTTGTTAAGTCAGTTGGCTAGCCAACTGACTAGCTAATTAAGTCATCTACTTAAGTCTGCTGACTAGCCTGCTAGCTAGCTAGGTAGAGAGCTAGTTAAGTTACCTGTGTAGTCAGCTGGCTAACTAGTTAAGTCTGCTAGTTGTGCCAGCTGGCTAGCTGGTTAAGTCACCTTGTTAAGTCAGCTGGCTAACCAGCAGGATAGCTAGATACCAAGCTAGTTATTTCAGCTGGCTAACCAGCTGGCTAGTTA
>NW_007238460.1:0-1561 GCF_000164805.1 Carlito syrichta
AGGTGTAACCCAGATTCCTTATTCTTTTATTATCAATAGGCAGTCCAGTTTCCTGTATTTGAGGACTCCCACTACCCAGATTCCTACATTAAAAACCTGATTCATGGTTACCTCTAAGTAAGATGCTCTGTGGATTTCTGGGCTGAGGACTCGTGCAACCAAATTTCCTTATTCTTCCTTAGCAAGAGGCCATGTAGTTTCCTGTATATGAGAACTCCCATTACCTAGATTCCTGCTTCATTCTTAGCAAGGCGCTGAGATACTTCCTGTGGACCTAGAATTCCAGTTGTTTGGATATCAAGGGAAAGACTCCCATAAGGTTATTGGGTAACTGGAATCCAAGATTCCTGGTTCCCCTTAACAAGACCTCTTCAAAATGTGGAATCTCCTTAACCCATAGTCCCAATTCCCAAAAGGCCAACCACAAGAAATTTCTGTAATTTGAGGTAACCTGGATCGAGGGATTTTGTACCAATATGCCATTTGATTCCTGGGGTACCCGATTGTCTTCCTAGATGTTCATAAGACACAAAAGTATATTTGGGCCAGAAACTCGATTACAACTATCAAGATAATAGACTGTTCTTGGGGATTTGTAAGGACAGATTAAGGGTATCTACAGAGCTAGTAGCTCTGAAAAATGTAGGGATACTGAGGATCAGATTGCTGATTAAACCTTATCAACAGTCCCTGTAGATTCTGGCGAATGAGAACTCCTAGAACCGGATTTCCTTTTCGTTCCCAGCAAGATGCCCTGATTTTCTCTCGTGATGTGGATCCAAAAACTCTGTATACAAATATGCAGACGCCCAGAAATTACCTAGGGTCATTGAAAAGTACGTAAAAATATTTGGCAACCTCAAATACCAGGCCCCTATCTGAATAGAACGAAAAACAGAAGTTTTAGGATTACAAGGGACATCTTAAGGCGATAGTTACATGCAAATATGGCGATAAGATTCTTTGGGTTCTGGAATCTGCCCTTCGTTGTCCCGAGGAACCCAAAGGACTTGTAGGTCCACATTCTCGGTTACAACTATCAAGAAGACCAGAAGATTTCTGAGAATCTATAATGACAAGATTGTCACATCCAAGAGGCCTGTAGCCCTAAAGAATGTGTGGAAATAGAATCCCAGATTACAGATTAGCCCTTATAATATGTCCATGTAGAACTGTTGGATTGGTGACAACAATGTCCCAGATACATTTTGTTATCAGTTAGACTCCTGGAAGTTACCTGGCGACGTGGAAGTACAAACTCTTTTATACCAATACTCATAAGCTAAATGGTCAGAAGGGCCACGGAATCCAAGATTGCTGTAACCCTTTAAGAAAACGTCCTAAATATTTGGGAACACTTAATCCGAAGGTACGAATATCAATCTAAAATTCCAGCAGTAGTTTCTGGATTAGGAGGTAAACCTGAAGTCAGAAATTTAACGAAAAATGGCGAGATGATTCCTGGGGTTGTGGAATCTGGCCTTACATCCTCCTGCATAAAAGCCCAGCAGATGGCCAGATTCTCTGTTACAACTAAGAAGAGGAGTAGCAGGTTCCTGGG
>NW_007238460.1:1964-2929 GCF_000164805.1 Carlito syrichta
CCCTGGGCCCTCCCAAAAATACCTTCTAAACATGGTGCAACATCTAAACCCAAGGTCCTATTTCTGCGTAGCTGAACTCCCAGAAGTTTCTGGAGTACGAGGTAATCCTGAACTCAGGGCTTACATTCAAAAACCCGAGATGATTACTTGTGTCCTGGAATTTGGCGTTAGAGGTTTCATAACCTAAATGGACTTGTATTGCCATATTTTCTTTTAAACTATCAAGAGGACCAGAATGTTGCGGGCTTCTGTAATGACTGATTCCTAATATGCACATAGGAAACAGTTCTGAAAATTATGGGGACATCGAAGTCCGAGTCTTCTAGGCCTTACCTATACATATTTGGAATTGAGGACTCATATAACCCAGATTCGTTATTCTTCTTTAGCAAGTAGTTTCCTGTATATGAGGACTCCCATTCCCCAGATTCTTGCTGTGAAATCCTGATTCTTCTTTAGCCCTTAGCAAGACACCCAGTAGATTTTTGGCATTGAGGACTCGTGAAAACCAGATTCCTTATCCTTTCTTAGGTAGAGGCTGTGGAGTTTCCTGTATATGAAGACTCCCATTACCAAGATTCCTGCTTTGAAACCCTGATTTTTGTTTAGCCCTTAGAAAGTCACCATGTAAATTTTTAGGATGGAGGACATGTGTAACCCAGATTCCTTGTTCGGCTTTAGCATGAGGTTGTGAAGTTTCTTGTATAAAGGACTCCCATTCCCCAGATTCGTGCTTCAAATTCCTGATACATTTTTCTTCTTGAGTAAGACTCCCTGTACGTTTTTGGGATTTGAGGACTCGTATAAACAAGATTCCTTATTCTTCCATAGTAATAGGCCAAGTAGTTTCCCGTATATGAGGACTCCCATTATGCAAATTCCTGCTTAATTCTCAGCAATACCCAAGATATTTCCTGATGAACATAGAATTCCAGTTGTTTGGATATCAATAGAAAGACTCCCAT
>NW_007238460.1:3023-9476 GCF_000164805.1 Carlito syrichta
GACCTACAAGCCCAGATTCCTCATTAAACCTTATCAAGAGGCCATATAGATTTTGACGATCAAGTACCACTGAACCCGCATTCTCTTTTCATTCTCCACAAGATGCCCTGATTTTCCCTGGCGATCTGGATTCCGAAATTCTGTATGCACATAGACAGATGCCCACCTGTTTCCCAGGGATGTGGAATCCGTGATTCCTTGTTACCTTTAAAAATATGTACTACATGCTTAGCAACCTCAAAACCCCAAGGCCATATCAAATAGATGCACAAACGGAAGTTTTAGGATTACAGGGTACATCTTAAGACAAGAGTTACACACAAATATTGCGAGATGATTGCTTAGTCCTGTAATCTGACTTTTGTTGTGCCGACAAACCCAACTGAATTGCACGGACTGGTTCTTGGTTATAAGAATCAAGAGGACCAGAAGGTTACTGGGAATCTATATTGATACTTTCCTTTGCAAGTGGCAATTTGGGCTGAAAAATGTGGAGAACAAGACGCCCAGATTACAGATAAGCCATTATAACGGAGCCCTATATAAATAGATTGAGGCCGTACGTAACCCACATTCCTTTTTTATTATCAGGAAGACTCCCGGCCTTTTTCTGGTGATGTGCAAGTACAAACTCTTACATATCAATACACATCCGCTAAGAAGTTTCCCAGGGACCTGGAATCGAAGATTGCTGGTTCCCCCTTAAAAATACATCCTAAATATGTGGGAACCCCTAATACCATATTCTCAATGTGAAAACGAATGTCCAGCAGTAGTTTCTGGACTACGAGGTAATCCTGAAGCCAGTGATCACATTAACAAATGGCTGATGATGGCGTGGATTGTGTAATCTGGCCTTACTGGACCCTGTGAAATAAACGGCCACTAGGCCAGATTCTCAGCTAAAACTATCAAGAGGCGCAACTGCTTCCTGGAGATTGGCAATGCCTGATTTGTGGTATGCATATAGGACTTTGCTCTGAATAATATGAGAACCAGGACACCCAGGTTCCAGATTAGCATTTGCTAAAGTCCCTGTAGATTTCCCTGTATGAGCACTGCCTTAAGACACGGATAATTTAGCAAATACACAGATGTTTGCAAGTTACATGGAAACCGAGTTTCCTGGTTCCTCTTTAGTAAAGCGTGTAGAAACTTTCAAGAGACAAAGTGACCCAGATTCCTATTTCATTCTAAGCAAAACGACGAGATGTTTCCTGTTGGCCTGGAAGTCCAGACTCTTGTATACCCATAGAAAGTGGACAAGAATATGTCTGGTGACGTGGAATCTAAGATTCCTGGTTCCCTCCAAATGATACCTCCTAAAAAAATTGAACACCTAAATCCAAAGTCCTAATAGCGAATAGTGGAATCACTGAAGATTCTGGAGTACGAGGTAACACTGTGGTCAGGGCTTACATACATAAAATCCGAGGGAATTACTGGTGCCCTGGATCTGGAATCAGAGGTTCCAATTATCTAAACAGACTTTTAGTGCCAGATTCTCGATCACAGCTATCAAGAGTATCAGAGTGTTGCTGGAGTCCAGAAATGATTGATTCGTAATATCCACATAACAAATATCTCTAAAACATGAGGGATGCTCAAAGACCTGAATTTGTTTAGCCCTTAGCAAGACACGCTGTAGATTTTCTGTGTTGAGGACTCATGTAGCCCAGATTACTTATTCATCCTTTCCAAGAGTCATGAAATTTCCTGTATGTGGGGACTCCCATTACCCAGATTCCTGCTTCATTCTCAGCAAGACACCGAGATATTTCGTGGTGATGTAGAATTCAAGTTGTTTGAATATCAATTGAAAGACCTTCCGATGTTTCCTTAGCAATTAGGATCCAAGATTCCTGGTTCCTTTGTAAAAGACACCCTAAAAATATTTGGATCTAGAAGCCCAGATTCCTGATTAAACCGTATGAAGTGTCCCTGTAGACTTCAGCGAATGAGAACTCCAAGAACCCGGATTCCCTTTTTGTTCATTGCAAGATGCTTGATTTTCCCTGTCGATGTGTATTCCAAAACTCTGTATACAAAAAGACAGATGCCCCCAAGTTTCCTAGGGATGAGGCATCTGTGATTCAGGCTTACCCTTAAAAATACTTAATAAACATTTGGCATCTGCAAAACCCTCGTCCCCTCTCAAAATAAAAGGGCACAGGGAAGTGTGAGAATGCAAGGTTCATCTTGAGACCAAGAGTTACAACCAAATATGGTGAGATGATCCCTTTTGTGCTGGAATCTGGCCTTAGTTGTCTTGAGTAACCTAACAGACTTGTAGGGCCAGATACCCGCTGAGAACTATCAAGAGGACCAGAAGGTTGTTGGAGTTCTGAATTAACTGATCCCTAATATCCACATGCTAAATAACTCCAAAACATGAGGGGAGTTCGAAGACCTGATTCTTTTTTGTCCAGTAGCAAGACGTCCTGAAAATTTTTTCGGATTGAGGACTCGTGTAACAATATTCCTTATTCTTGCTTCACTGGCGGCCATGTAGTGTCCTGTATATGAGGACTCTCATTCCCCAGATTCCTGTTTTGAAACCCTGATGCCTGTTTAGCCTTTAGCAAGACGCTATGTAGATTTTGTTATTGAGGAACTGTATAAATCAGATTCCTTATTTTTCATTAGCAAGAGGCCTCAAAGATTCATGTTATGAGGAGTATTGCACACATTCCTGCTTCGAATCTCTTATTTTTGTTTAACCCTTAGCAAGAGGCTCTGTAGTTCTTTTGGGATAGAGAACACGTGTAACCCAGGTTCCTTATTCTTTCTTAGCAAAAGGCCGAGTATTTTCCTGTATATGAGGACTCCTTTTCCACAGATTCATGCTTCAAAAACCCATATTCGTGTTTAGCCCTTAGCAAGATGCCCTGAAGTTTCTTAGGTATAGAGGGCACGTGTAACCCAGATCCCTTATTCTTTCTTAGCAATAGGCAGTCCTGTTTCCTGTATTTGAGGACCCCCACTACCCAGATTCCTACATTAAAATCTGATTCATGGTTACCTCTTAGTAAGGCGCCGTGTGGATTTTTGGACAGAGGACTCGTGCAACCAAAATTCCTTATTCTTCCTTAGCAAGAGGCCGTGTAGTTTCCTGTATATGAGGACACCCATTACCCAGATTCCTGCTTCATTCTCAGCAAGGTGCTGAGATATTTCCTGGTGACTTAGAATTCCAATTGTTTGGATAACAAGAGAAAGACTCCTATAAGGTTATTGGGGACCTGAAATCTAAGGTTCCTGGTTCCCCTTAACAAGACCCCAACAAAATATGGAATCTTCTAAATCCAATGTCCCAATTCCACCAGGCTGACCACAAGAAATTTCTGTAGTTTGAGGTAACCTGAATCGAGAGATTTTGTACCAATATGACATTTGATTCCTGGAGTACCTGATTATGGTCCTAGATGTTCATAAGGCACAAAAGGATATTTCAGCCAGATCCTCGATTACAACTATCAAGAGAATAAAATGTTCCTGGGGATCTGTAATGACAGATTAAGGGTATCTACGGAGCTAGTAGCTCTGAAAAATGTAGGGACCCTGAAGCCGAGATTGCTGATGAAACCTTATCAAGAGGCCCTGTCGATCTGGCGAATGAGAACTCCTAGAACTAGATTTCCTTTTCGTTCTCAGCAAGATGCCCTGATTTTTCCTCGTGATGTGCATCCAAAGACTCTGTATACAAATAGGCAGATGCCCAGACATTACCTAGGGTCGTGTAATCCATGAATCCTGGTTACCATTAAAAGTATGTAATAAATAGTAGTCCACCTCAAAACACCAGGACCCTATTGGAATAGAAGGACAAACAGAAGTTATAGGATTACAAGATACATTTTTAGGTGATAAATACATACAAATATGGCGATAAGATCATTTGTGTCCTGGAATCTGTCCTTTGTTGTCCCACGGAACCCAATGGACTTGTAGGTACACATTCTCAATTACAACTATCAAGAAGACCAGAGGGTTGCTGAGAATCTATAATGACAAAACTTTCATATCCAAGAGGCATGTAGCCCTAAAGTGTGTGTGGAAATAGAATCCCAGATTACAGATTAGCCCTTATAATGTGTCCATGTAGAATTCTTAGATTAGCGACCCCCATAACCCAGATTCTTTTTCTTCTCAGTAAGACGTCCGGATGTTACTTGCCGATGTGGAAGTACAAACTCTTATATACCAATACTCATAAGCCCAAAAGGTCAGAAGGGCCCTGGAATTCAAGATTGCTGGATCCCCATTAAGAATACATCCTAAATATTTGGGAACACCTAATCCCAAGTTAAGAATATCAATCTAAAATTCCAGTAGTAGTTTCCGGATTAGGAAGTAAACCTGAAGTCAGAAATTACACGAAAAATGGCGACATAATCCCTTGGGTTGTGGAATCTGACCTTACACTCTCCTGCCAAAAAAGTTGAGCAGATGGCCAGATTCTCTGTTACAACTAAGAAGAGGAGCAGCAGGTTCCTGGGAATTGGTAATATCAGATTTGTGGTACGTATACAGGAATTAGTTCTGAAAAGTGTGGGGCCTGGGACGCCATATTCCTTATTAGCATTTAGAAAATTCCCGTAGGCTTCTAGGTATGAGAACTACCTTAAGCCAGGGAAAAATTAACAACTGCGAAGAAGATTGCTGGTCAAATGCAAACTGATTTTCCTTGTTTCACATTGGTAACATCAGTAGATGCTTTCTGAGGACATAGTGTCTGAGATTCTGAGGACATTGTGTCCATGAACCAGGATTCATGGATTGAACGACCCTAGGTTCTCAGAAAAATGACCAGATGTTTCCCCGTTCCCTAGAAGTCCAGTCACGTGGTTCCCAATAGAAAGACTCCCAAATGCTCCTATGGACTTGTAAACCAAGACCCTGGTGCCCTACCAAAAAAACCTTCTAAACATGGTGCAACATCTAACCCCAAGGTCCTAATTCCTAATAGCTGAATTACCATAATTTTTCAAATACGATGTAACCCTGAACTCAGGGTTTATATTCAAAAAACCAGACATGATTACTTGTGTTTTGAAATTTGGCGTTAGAGGATCCAGAATCTAAAGGACTTGTAGTGCCATATTTTCGTTTAAACAATCGAGAAGACCAGAACGTTGCAGGACTTCTGGAATGAGTGATTCCTAATATGCACATAGGAAACCGTTTTCAAAAATACGGGGACGTCAAAGTAAGCATCTTGTAGGCCTTACCAAGACGCCCTGAACATTTTTGGAATGGAGGACTGGTGTAATCCAGGTTCGTTATTCTTCCTTAGCAAGGGCCTGTGTAGTTTCCTGTATATGAGGACTCCCATTCCCCAGATTCTTGCTTGGAAATCCTGATTCTTGTTTAGCCCTTATCAAGACGTCCAGTAGATTTTTGGCATTGAGGACTCGTGAAAACCAGATTCCTAATCCTTTCTTAGGTAGAGGCTGTGAGGTTTCTGGTATATGATGACTCCCATTACCGACATTCCTGCTTCAAAATCCTGATTTTTGTTTAGCCCATAGAAAGACGCCCTGTAGATTTTTAGGATCGAGGCATGTGTAACCCAGATTCCTTGTTCATCCTTAGCAAGAGGTTGTGAAGTTTCCTTTATATGAGGACTCCCATTCCCCAGATTCGTGCTTCAAATCCCTCATACATTTTTCTCCCTTAGTAAGACTCCCTGTAGCTTTTTGGGATTTGAGGACTCGTGAAACCCAGATTCCTTATTCTTCCATAGTAAGAGGACATGTAATGTCCCGTATATGAGGACTCCCATTACACAAATTCCTGCTGAATTCTCAGCAATACCTTAAATATTTCCTGATTAACATAGAATTCCAGTTGTTTGGATAGCAATAGAAAGACTCCTATATTGTACCTTGGAATTCTAATCCAAGTTTCCAGGTTCGCCTTAACAAGACATCATAAAAATGTGGAATATTCTAAACCCAATATCCCAATTCCCACCAGCCTGACCACAAGAAATTTCGGTATTTTGAGGTAAACTGAAGTGAGGGATATTGTCGCAAAATGCCAGTTTTTTCCAGGGGAACTGGATTATGTCCGAATATGTTCATAAGCAACAAACGAAACTGTACGTTCAGATCCTCGATTACAACTATCAAAAGGACCGGAATCTTCTTGGATCTGTAATAAAAGATTTTAAGTATCCACGCAGCAAGTAGCTCTGAAAAATGGATGAACCTACAAGCCCAGATTCCTCATTAAACCTTATCAAGATGCCATATATATTTTGACTATGAGGACCCCTGAACCCACATTCTCTTCTCTTTCTCAGCAAGAAGCCCTGATTTTCCTTGACGAACTGGATTCCAAAATTCTGTATGCAAATAAACAGATGCCCAGATGTTTCCCAGGGATGTGGATTCGGTGATTCCTGGTTACCTTTAAAAATACGTACTACAAGCTTAGCAACCACAACTC
>NW_007238460.1:9496-26953 GCF_000164805.1 Carlito syrichta
CTGTAATCTGGCTTTAGTTGTGCCAAGAAACCCAACTGAATTGCATGGACTGGTTCTTGGTTACAACAATTAAGAGGACCAGAATGTTGCTGGGAATCTATAATGACACTTATCCTTTACAAGTGGCAATTTGCTATGAAGAATTTGGAGATCTAGAAGCCCAAATTCCAGATAAGCCCTTATAACGGAGCCCTGCAGAAAAGAATTGAGGTCTCCCATAATCCACACTTCGTTTTTTATTATCAGGAAGACACCCAGATATTTTCTGGTGACATGGAAGTAAAAACTCTTACAAATCAATACTCATACACCAAGAAGTTTCCCTGGGACCTGAAATCGAAGATTGCTGGTTCCCCCTTAAGAATATATCCTAAATATGTGGGATCCCCTAATCCCAAATTCTCAATGCAAAAGCGAATGTCCAGCAGTCGTTTCTGGTCTACGAGGTAAACCTGAAGACAGTGATCACATTAACAAATGGCAGATGATTGCGTGGATTGTAAAATCTGGCCTTACAGGACCCTGTGAAACAAACGTAGCAGTAGGCCAGATACTCAGTTACAACTATCAGGAGGTGCAATAGGTTCCTGGAGAACGGCAATGCCCAATTTGTGGTAAGTATATAGGACCTTGCTCTGAATAATATGAAAACCAGGACTCCCAGATTCCAGATTAGCATTTGCTAATTTATTTCGAAAGTCCCTGTCGATTCCTAGGTATGAGCCCTGCCTTAAATCAAGGATAATTTAGCAAATGCCCAGATGTTTGCAAGTTACATGGAAACCGAGTTTCCTGGTTCCTCTTACGTAAAGCGTGTAAAAACTTTCAAGGGACACAGTGACCCAGATTCCTATTTCATTCTAAGCAAAATGATGAGATGATTCCTGTTCACCTGGAAGTCCAGACTCTTGTATACCCATAGAAAGAAAACAAAAATATGGCTGGGACGTGGAATGAAAGATTCCTGGTTCCCTCTCAATATTACCTCCTAAAAAAATTGAACACATAAACCCAAAGTTTTAATAATGAACAGCGGAGCCCCTGAAGTTTCTGGAGTACGAGGTAACACTGAGGTCTGGGCTTACATACAAAAATCCGAGATATTTATTTGTGTTCTGGATCTGTAATCAGAGGTTCCGAGTATCTAAATGAACTTGTAGTGCCAGATTCTCGTTCACAACTATCAAGAGTACCAGAGTGCTGCTGGAGTCCAGGAATGATTGATTTGTAATATCCACATAACAAATAGCTCTAAAACATGAGGGGTGCTCGAAGCTCTGATCTTGTTTAGCCCTTAGCAAGACACACTGTAGATTTTCGGCATTGAGGACCCATGTAGCCCAGATTCCTTATATATCCTTCGCAAGTGTCATGAAGTTGCCTGTATATGAGGACTCCCATTACCCAAATTCCTCCTTCATACTCAGCAACACACCGAGATATTTCGTGGTGATGTAGAATTCATGTTGTTTGGATATCAATTGAACCACCCCCAGAAGTTTCCTGGTGAATTGGAATCCAAGATTCCTGGTTCCCTTGTACAAGGCACTCTAACAATATGGGGACCTTGAAGCCCAGATTCCTGATTAAACCTTATCAAGGGGCCCTGTAGACTTTGGCGAATGAGAACTCTAGAACCCGGATTCCCTTTTTGTCTCAGCAAGATGTCTTGATTTTCCCTGTCGATGTGTATTCCAAAACTCTGTATACAAAAAGACAGATACCCACAAGTTTCCTAGGGATGGGAAATCCGTGATTCCTGGTTTCCTTTAAAAATACTTACTAAACATTTGGCAACTGCAATACCCTCGGCCCCTCTCAAAATAAAAGGACAAATGGAAGTTTGCGAATTACAATGTTCATCTTGAGAACAAGAGTTACAGGCAAATATGGCAAGATGATCCCTTTTGTGCTGTAATCTGGCCTTAGGTGTCCCAATGAACCTAACGGACTTGTAGTGCCAGATACACGTTTGCAACAATCAAGAGTACAAGAATGTTCCTGGAGTCCTGAACTGTCTGATTCCTAATAACCACATGTTAAATAGCTCCAATCATGAAGGGAGCTGGAAGACCTGATTCTTGTTTGTCCAGTAGCAAGACGTCCTGAGAATTTTTTCAGAGTGAGGACTTGTGTAACACAGATTCCTTATTCTTCCTTCGCTGGAGGCCATGAAGTGTCCTGTATATGAGGATTCCCTTTCCCCAGATTCCTGTTTTGAAACTCTGATACTTGTTTAGCCCTTAGCAAGACATCATGTAAATTTTGTGATTGAGGAACCGCGTGAATCAGATTCCTTGTTTTTCCTTAGCAAGAGGCCTCGAAGTTTCCTGTTATGAGGAGTATTACACACATTCCTGCTTCGAATCCCTTTTTCTTGTTTAGCCCTTAGCAAGAGCGCCTGCAGTTCTTTTGGAATAGAGAACAACTGTAACCCAGATTCCTTATTCTTTCTTAGCAAAAGGCCATGTATTTGCCTGTATATGAGGTCCGCATTTCTGCAGATTCATGCTTCTAAAACCCTGATTTTTGTTTAGCCCTTAGCAAGGTGCCCTGAAGTTTTTTAGGGATTGAGGACACGTGAAACCCATATTCCTTATTCTTTCTTAGCAATAGGCAGTCCAGTTTCCTGTGTTTGAGGACTCCCACTACCCAGGTTCCTACATAAAAACCTGATTCATGGTTACCTCTTAGTAAGACGTCCTGTGGATTTTTGGGCTGAGGGCTCGTGCAACCAAAATTCCTTATTCTTCCTTAGCAAGAGACAGTGAAGTTTCTTGTATATTTGGACTCCCATTACCCAGATTCCTGCTTCATTCTCAGCAAGGTGCTGAGATGTTTCCTGGTGACCTAGAGTTACAATTGTTTGGATATCAAGAGAAAGACTCACATAAGGTTGTTGGGGAACTGGAATCCAAGATTCCTGGTTCTCCTTAACAAGACCACGCCATAATATGGAATTTCCTAAACCAAATGTCCCAATTCCCACCAACCCGACCACAAGAAATTTCTGTAGTTTGAGGTAACCTGAATCGAGGGATTTTGTACCAATATGCCATTTGTTTCCTGGGGTACCTGATTATGGTCTTAGACGTTCATAAGACACAAAAGGATATTAGGGCCAGATCCTCGATTACAACTCTCAAGAGAATAGAATGTTACTTGGGATCTGTAATGACCGATTAAGGGTATCTATGAAGCTAGTAGCTGTGAAAAATATAGGGACCCTGAAGCCCACATTGCTGATTAAACATTATCAATAGGCCCTGTAGATTCTGACGAATGAGAACTCCTAGAACCAGATTACGATTTCGTTCTCAGCAAGATGCCCTGATTTTCTCACGTGATGTGGATCCAAAAACTCTGCATACAAATAGGCAGTTGCCCAGAAATTACCTAAGATCGTAGAATCCATGAATCCTGGGTACCCTTAAATGTAGGTAATAAATATTTGGCAATCTCAAAACACCAGGCCCCTATTGGAATAGAATCTCAAACACACGTTTTAGGATTACAAGGCTCATCTTAAGGCGATAGTTACATACAAATATGGCGATAAGATGCTTTGGGTCCTGGAATCTGCCTTTGTTTTCTTGAGGAACCCAAAGACTTGACGGTCCACATTCTCAGTTACAACTATCAAGAAGACCAGAAGGTTGCTGAGAATCTATAATGACAAAATTGTCATATCCAAGAGGCCTGTAGCCCTAAAAAATGTGTTGAAATACAACCCCAGATTCGAGATTAGCCCTTTCAATATGTCCATGTAGAATTATTGGATTGGCGACACTGTACCCTGATTCTTTTTGTTCTCAGTAAGACTCCCGGAAGTTACCTGCTGACGTAGAAGTACAAACTCTTATATACCAATACTCATAAGCCCAAAAGATCAGAAGGGTCCAGGAATCCAAGATTGCTGCATCCCCTTTAAGAATACGCCCTAAGTATATGGGAACACCTAATCCCAATTTACGAATATCAATCTAAAATTCCAGTGGTAGTTTTTGGATTAGGAGGTAAACCAAAAGTCAAAAATTACACGAGAAATGGCGACATGATTTCTTGGGTTTTGTCATCTGGCCTTACAATCTCCTTCAAAAAAAGCCAAGCTGGTGACCAGATTCTCTGTTACAACTAAGAAGAGAAGGTGCAGGTTCCTTGAAATCGGTAATTACAGATTTGTGGTACATTTACAGGAATTAGTTCTGAAAAGTGTGGGGACTGGGACTCTAAATTCCTGAGTAGCATTTAGAAAATTTCTGTAGGCTTCTAGGTATGAGAACTACCTTAATCCAGGGAAAAATTAACAACTGCCCAGAAGTTTGCTGGTCACATGCAAACAGATTTTCCTTGTTCCACATTGGTAACATGAGTAGAAGCTTTCTGGGGACATAGTGTCCGAGATTTCTGTTTCATTCTCAGAAGAAAGACCATATGTTTCCCGGTTCCCTAGAAGTCCAGACACGAGACTCCCAATAGAAAGACTGTAGAATGGCCTAAGTCCTTTGAACCAAGACCCTGGAGCCCTCCCACAAAAACCTTCTAAACATGGTGCAACATTTAAACCGAAGGTCCTAATTAAGAATAGCTGAACTATCAGAAGTTTCTTGAGTACGAGTTAACCTTGAACTCAGGGCTTACATTAAAAAAACCAGAGATGATTACTTGTGTCCTGGAATTTGGCGTTAGAGGATCCAGAATCTAAATGGACTTATAGTGCCATATTTTCATTTAAACTATCGAGAGGACCAGAATGTTGCTGGACTTCTGAAATGACTTACTCATAATATCCCCAAAGGAAACAGTTCTGAAAAATTTGGGGACGTCAAAGTCCGGATTCTTGTAGGCCTTAGCAAGACGCCCTGTACATTTTTGGAATTAAGGTCTCGTGTATCCCAGATTCTTTATTCTTCCCTAACAGGGGCCCTTGTAGTTTCCTGTATGAGTTGTCTCCCATTCCCCAGATTCCTGCTTCGAAAACCTGATTCTTGTTTAGTACTTAGCAAGACGCCCAGTAGATTTTTGCCATTGAGTACTCGTGAAAACCAGATTCCTTCTTCTTTCTTAGCAAGAGGCTGTGTAGTTTCCTGTATATGAAAAATCCCATAACTCAGATTCCTGCTTCGAAGCCCTGATTGTTGTTTAGCCCTTAGAAAGACACGCTGTAGATTTTTAGGATTGAGGACATGTGTAACCCCAGATTCCTTACTCGTCCTTAGGAAGAGGACGTGAAGTTTCCTGTATATGAGAACTCCCATTCCCCAGATTCGTGCTTCAAATCCCTGATACATTTTGTTCTTTAGGAAGACTCCCTGTAGGATTTTGGGATTTGTGGACTCATGTAACCAGATTCCTTATTCTTCCATAGCAAGAGACCATGTAGTTCCCAGTATATGAGGACTCCCTTTATGCAGATTACTACTTCATTCTCAGCAATACCTGAAATATTTCCTGCTGAACATGGAATTACAGTTGTTTGGATATCAATAGAAAGACTCCCATGTAGTACCTGGGAACAGTAATAAAATTTTCTGGGTTCCCCTTAACAAGACATCATAAAAATGTGGAATATTCTATACCCAATATCCCAATTCCCACCAGCATGACCACATAAATTTCTGTAGTTTGAGGTAACCTGAAGCCAGGGATTTTGTTGCCAAAAGCCAATTGATTCCTGGGATACTGAATTATGGCCGAAGATGTTCATAAGAAATAAATGGAATTTTACATTCAGATCCTCGATTGCAACTATCAACAGAACCAGAATTCTTGGATCTGTAAATAAGTATTTTCAGTCTCCACTCAGCAAGTAGCTCTGAAAAAAGTAGGGACCTACAAGAGGTCATACAGATTTTGACGACTGAGGACCACTGAGCCGGCATTCTCTTCTCGTTCTCAGCAAGATGCCCTGATTTTCCCTGGCGAACTGGATTCCAAAATTCTGTATGCAAATAGACAGATGCTCAGTTGTTTCCCAGGGATATGGAATCCCTGATTCCTGGTTACAGTGAAAAATGTGTACAACATGCTTAGAAACTTCAAAATCCCCAGCTCCTATAAATAGATGCACAAACGGAAATTTTAGAATTACTGGTTACATCTTAAGACAAGACTTACACACAAATATGGCGAGATGTTACTTTGAGTCCTGGAATCTGGCTTTAGTTGTCCATAGAACCCAACTGAATTGCATGGACTGGTTCTTGGTTACAACAATCAAGAGGACTTGAAGGTTTCTGGGAATCTATAATGACACTTGTCATTTCCAAGTGGCAAGTAGCTCTGAATAATTTGGAGAACTAGAAGCCAAGAATCCAAACAAGCCCTTATAATGGAGTGCCATAGAATTCATGGATTGAGGCCTCCCATACCCCATATTCCTTTTTCTATTATCTTGAAGACGCCTGAACATTTTCTGGTGACGTGGAAGTCCAATCTCTTACATACTAATGCTCATACGCCCAAAAGGTTCCCAGGGACCTGGAATGCAATATTGCTGGTCCCCCCTAAAGAATACATCCTAAATATGTGGGAACTCCTAATCCCATATTATGAATACAAAATCGAATGCCCAGCAGTACTTTCTGGACTACGAGGTAAACCTGAAGCCAGTGATCACATTAACAAATGGCAAAATGATTCCTTTGATTGTGGAATCTGGCTTTATAGGAACCTGTGAAACAAACGGATCAGTAAGCCAGATTCTCAGTTACAACCATCAAGAGGCACAGCACATTCCTGGGGATCGGTAATGCCCGATTTGTGGTATGCATATGGGATGCTCCTCTGAATAATATGGGGACCAGGGCTCCCAGATTCCAGATTAGCATTTAGCTAAAGTCCCTGTGGATTCCTAGGTATGAGCACTGCCTTAAGCGAGGAATAAGTTAACAATTTCCCAGATGTTTGCAAGTCACATGGAAACCGAGTTTCCTGGTTCCTCTTTAGTAACATGTGTAGAAACTTTCAAGGGACAGAGTGACCCCAATTCCTATTTCATTCTTAGCAAAACGACGACATGTTTCCTGTTGAACTTGGAAGTCCAGACTATTGTATACCCATAAAAGGATGACAAGATACACCTGGGGGGATGGAATCTAAGATTCCTGGTTGCCTCCAAAAATATCTCCTAAAAAAATTGAACACCTAAACCCAAAGTCCTAATTCCGAACTGCGGGGCCACTAAAGTTTCTGGAGTAGGAGGTAACACTGAAATCATGGCTTATATGCAAAAATCAGAGCGGATTACTTGTGTCCTGGAATCTGGAACCAGAGGTTCCTCATATCTAAATGGACTTGTCGTGACAGATTCTCGTTCACAACTATCAAGAGTACCAGAGTGTTGCTGGAGTCCAGGAATGATTGATTCGCAATATCCACATAACAAATAACCGTAAAACATGAGGGGTGCTCGAAGTCCTGATCTTGTTTAGCCCTTAGCAAGACGCCCTCTAGATTTTTGGTACTGAGGACTCATGTAACCCAGATTCCTTATTCATCCTTAGCAAGAGGCATGCAGTTTCCTTGTGTCTGAGGACTGCCATTACCTAGATTCCTACTTCATTCTCAGCAAGACAACAAGACATTACATGGTGATGTAGAAATAAAGTTGTTTGGATATCAATAGAAAGAGTCCCAGAAGTTTCCTGGGGAATTGGAATCCAAGATTTTGGTTCCCTTGTACAAGACACCCTAAAAAAGTGGGGACCTCGAAGCCCAGATTCCTGATTAAACCTTATCAAGAAGCCCTGTAGACTTCTGCGAAAGAGAACCCCAAGAATCCGGATTCCCTTTTCGTTCTCAGCAAGATGCCCTGATTTTCCCTGCCGATGTGGATTTCAAAACTCTGTATACACAAAGACAGATGCCCACAAGTTTCCTAGGTACAGGGAATCAATGATTCCTGGTTACCTTTAAAAATACTTACTAAACATTTGCAACTGGAAAACACTCGGCCCCTCTCAAAATAAAAGGACAAACTGAAGTTTCAGAATTACGTGGTTCATCATAAAACCTGAGTTACATCCAAATATGGCAAGATGATCCTTTTTGTCCTTGAATCTGACCTTAGTTGTCCCGTGGAACCTAACGTACTTGTAGTGCCAGATACCCGTTTACAACTATCAAGAGGACCAGAATGTTGTTGGAGTCTTGAATTGACTGATTTGTAATATCCACATGCTAAATACCTCTACAACATGAGGTTAGCTCGAAGCCCTGATTGTTGTTTGTCCCATACCAAGACGCCCTGAGAATTTTTTCGATTTGAGGACTAGTGTAATACAGATTCCTTATTCTTCCTTCGCTAGAGACCGTGTTCTGTCCTGTATATGAGGACTCTCTCTCCCCAGATTATCGTTTTGAAACTGATTCTTTTTTAGCCCTTAGCAAGACGCCATGTAGATTTTGTGATTGAGGAACCATGTAAAACAGATTCCTTATTTTTCCTTAGCAAAAAGCCACGAAGTTTCCTGTAATGAGGACTATTACCCACATTCCTGCTTTGAATCCCTGAATCTTGTTTAGCCCTTAGCAAGGCACCCTGTAGTTTTTTGGGTATTAAGATCACGTGTAACCGAGACTCATTATTCTTTCTTATCAAAAGTGTGTGTAATTGCCTGTATATGAGGACTCCATTTCCACAGATTCATGCATCAAAAACTCTGATATGTGTTTTTCCCTTAGCAAGACGCCCTGAATTTTTTTGGGATTGAGGACACGTGTAACCATATTCCGTATTCTTTCTTAGCAATAGGCAGTGCAGTTTCCTGTATATGATTACTCCCATTACCCAGATTCCTACTTCAAAAACCGGATTCTTGGTTACTGCTTAGAAATTCACCCAGTGGAATTTTGGGATTGAGGACTAGTGCAACCAAAATTCCTTATTCTTCCTTAGGAAGAGGCCATATAGTTTCCTGTATATGGAGACTCCCATTACCAAGATTCCTGCTTCATTTCAGCAAGTCACTGAGACATTTCCTGGTGACATAGAATTCCAGTTTTTTGAATATCAAGAGGAAACACTCCCATTAGGTTCTTGGGGAACTGGAATCCAAGATTCCTTTTTCCCCTTAACAAATGCACCCCAAAATGTGGAATCTTCTAAAACCCAATGTCCCAATTCCCACCAGTCCGACTACAAGAAATTTATGTAGTTGAAGTAACCTGATTGAGGGATTTTGTACCAATATGCCATTTGATTCCTGGGGTACCTGATTATGGTCGTAGATGTTCCTAGGACACTAAAGGAATTGTAGGGCCAGATCCTCGATTACAACTATCAAGAGGACCACAAAGTTCCTGGAGATATCTAATGACAGATTTAGGTTACCCACGGAGCAAGTAGCTCTGAAAAATGTAGTGACCTAGAAGCCCAGATTGCTGATTAAACCTTATGAAGAGGCCCTGTAGATTATGGCGAATGAAGACTCCTAGAACCGGATTTTCTTTTCATTCTCAGCAAGTTGCCATGATTTTCCCTCGTGATGTGGATAACAAAACTCTGTATACAAATAGGCAGATGCCCAGAAGTTTCCCATGGACGTGGAATCTATGAATTCTGATTACCCTTAAAAGGACTTATTAAATATTTGGCAACCTCAAATCGCCAGGCCCCTAACCGAATTGAAGGACAAACGGAAGTTTTAGGATTACAAGGTAGATCTTAAGATTAGTGTTACCTACAAATATGGCGATAAGATTCTTTGGGTCCTGGAATCTGCCCTTTGTTGTCCCGAGGAACCAAACTTACTTGTACGTCCACATTCTCGGTTACAACTATCAAGAAGAGCAGAAGGTTGCTGAGAATCTATAATGACAAAATTGTCATATCCAAGAGGCCTATAGCACTAAATAATGTGGGGAATTAGAAGCCCAGATTCCAGATTAGCCCTTATAATATGGCCATGTAGACTTCCTGGATTGGCAACCCACCTAACCCAGATTAATTTGTTCTCAGTAAGACTCCCGGACGTTACCTGGCGATGTGGAAGTAAAATCTTTTATATACCAATATTCATTCGTCCAAATTTTCAGAAGGGCCCTGGAATCCAAGATTGCTGGATCCCCTTTAAAAATATGTCCTAAATATGTGAAAACTCCTAATCCCAAGTTACAAAATCAATCTAAAATTCCAGCAGTAGTTTATGGATTAGGAGGTGATCCTGAAGTCAGAAACTACACTAAAAATGGCGAAATGATTCATTGGGTTGTGGAATCTGGCCTTACAGCCTCCTGCAAAAAAAAAGCCAAGCACATGGACAGATTCTCTATTACAACTGAGAAGAGGAGTAGTTGGTTCCAGGTGATTGGTAATGACAGATCCGTGGTACAGATATAAGAATTAGATCTGAAAAATGTGTGAACCGGGACTCCCATTTCCTGACTTGCATTTAGAAAAATCTTGTAGGCTTCTCGGTAGGAGAACTTCCTTAAGCCAGGAAAATTAGCAACTTCCCAGAAGTTTGCTGGTCACATGGAAACTGATATTCCTTGTTCCATATTGGTAACATGAGTAGAAGTTTTCTAGGGACATAGTGTTTCCGATTTCTGTTTTGTTCTCAGCAATTCGGCCAGATGTTTCCCAGTGCCCTGGAATCCAGACACGTGGCTCCCAATAGAAAGACTACAGAATGCTCCGTGGACTTGGAAACCTTGACCCTGGTGCCCTCCCAAAGATACCTTCTAAACATGGTGCAACATCCAAATCCAAGGTCTAAATTCCGAATAGCTGAGCTACCAGAAGTTTCTGGAGTATGAGGTAACCCTGAACTCAGGGCCTACATTCAAAAAACCCGAGATGATTACTTTTGTCCTGGAATTTGGCGTTAGAGGATCCAGAATCTTAGTGGACTTGTAGTGCCACATTTTTGTTTAACCTGTCGAGAGGACTAGAATGTTGCTGGACTTTTGGAATGACTGATTTATAATTTCCACATTGGAAACAGCTCTGGAAAATATGGGGAAGTCCAAGCCCGGAGTCTTGTAGACCTTAGCAAGATGCCCTGTACGTTGTAGGAATTGAGAACTCATGTAACCCAGATTCTTTATTCTTCCTTAGCAAGAGCCCATGTAGGTCCTGTATATGAGGACTCCCATTCGCCAGATTCCTGCTTCGAAATCCTGATTCTTGTTTAGCCCTAAGGAAGACGCCCATTCGATTTTTGACACTGAGGACTTGTGAAAACCAGATTCCTTATTCTTTCTTAACAAAAGGCTTTGGAGTTTCCTCTATATGAAGATTCCCATTACCCAGAATCCTGCTTCAAAACTCTGATTCATGTTTAGCCCTTAGAAAGATGCCCTGTAGATTTTTAGGACTGAGGACATGTGTAACCCAGATTCCTTTTTCATCATCAGCAAGAGGCTGTGAATTTTCCTATATATGAAGACTCCCATTCCCTAGATTCATTCTTCAAATCCCTGATACATTTTTCTTCCTTATTATGTCTCCCGGTAGGTTTTTGGGATTTGAGGACCCGAGTATCCCAGATTCCTTATTCTTCCGTAGCAAGAGGCCATGTAGTTTCCTGTATATGAGGACTCCCTTTATGGAGATTCCTGCTCCATTCTCAGCAATACCCGAGATATTTTCTGATGAACGTAGAATTCCTGTTGTTTGGACATAAATAGAAAGACTCCCATATAGTACCTGGGAACTGTAATCCAAGTTACCAGATTCCCCTTAACAAGACATTGTAAAAATGTGGAATATTCTAAACCAAATATCCCAATTCCCACCAGCCTGACCACAAGAACTTTCGGTATTTTGAGGTAACAGGAAGTGAGGGTTTTTATCACAAATTGCCAAATGATTCCTGGGGAACTGGATTATGGCCTAAGATGTTCATAAGAAACAAACTGAATTGCAGGTCCAGATGCTCGATTACAACTATCAAGAAGAACGGAATCTTCTTGGATCTGTAATTACAGATTTTAGGTATCCACGCAGCAAGTAGTTCTGAAAAATGTAGGGACCAACAAGCCCAGATTCCTCATTAACTTATCAAGAGGACATACAAATTTTGATGATTGAGGACTCCCTGAACCCGGATTCTCTTCTCATTCTCAGAAAGATGCCCTGATTTTCCCTGGCGATCTGGATTCCAAAATTCTGTATGCAAATAGACAAATGCCCAGCTTTTTCCCAGGAATGTGGAATCTGTGATTCCTGTTTACCTTTAAAAGTAAGTACGACATGCTTAGCAGCCTCAAAACCCCCAGCCCTTATAAAATAGATGCACAAATGGGAGTTTTAGGATTACAGGGTAAATCTTAAGAGAATAGTTACACACAAATATGGCGAGATGTTTCATTCAGTCCTGGAATCTGGTTTAGTTTTCCCGAGAAAACCAACTGAATTTCAGAGACCGTTTCTTGGTTATAACAATCAAGAAGACCAGAAGGCGGCGGGGAATCTATAATGACACTGGTCCTTTCCTAGTGGCAAGTTGCTTTGAAGAATTTGGAGAACTAGAAGCCCATATTCCAGAAAGCGCTTATAATGGAGCACTGTAGAATTCATGGATTGAGGCATCCCATAACCCAGATTTCTTTTTTTATTATCAAGAAGACACCTTGACATTTTCTGGTGACGTGGAAGGCCAAACTCTTACATACCAATACTCATAGGGTCAGAAATTTCCCAGGGACCTGGATCCAAAGTTGCTGTTTCCCCCTTAAGAATACATCCTAAATATGTGGGAACCCCTAATCCCACATTATGAATGCCAAAACGAATGTCCAGCAGTAGTTTCTGGACTATGAGTTAAACCTGAAGCCAGTGGTCACATTAACAAATGGCAGATGATGCTTGGATGGTGGAATCTGGCCTTACAGGAACCTGTGATACAAACGGACCAGTAGGCCAGATTCTCAGTTACAACTATCAACAGGCACAAACGTTCCTGAGGATCGGCAATGCCCATTTTTTGGTATGCATACAGGACGTTGCTCTGAATAATATGGGGACCAGGACTCCCAGATTACAGATTAGCATTTAGCTAAAGTCCCTGTAGATTCTTAAGTATGAGCACTGAATTAAACCAGGGATAAGTTAGCAATTGCCCAGATGTTTGCAAGTTACATGGAAACCGAGGTTTCTGGTTCCTCTTTAGTAACACGTGTAGAAACCTTCAAGGGACACAGTGACCCAGATTCCTATTTCATTCTAAGCAAAACGACGAGATGTTTCCTGTTGACCTGGAAGTCCAGAATCTTGTAGACCCATAGGAAGATGACAAGATTATGCCTGGGGACGTTGATTCTAAGATTCTTGGTTCCCTCCCAAAAATACCTCCTAAAAAAATTGAACAACTAAACCCAAAGTTCTTATTCCGTACAGCGGAGCCACTGAAGTTTCATACTGGATTACGAGGTAACACTGAATTCAGGGCTTAGATACAAGCCCTGAGGATTACTTGTTACCCAGAATCTGGAATCAGAGGTTCCGAGGATCTATAAGGACTTGTATTGCCAGATTCTCGTTCATAACTATGAAGAGTGTCAGAGTGTTGCTGGAGTCCAGGAATGATTGATTCGTAATATCCACATAACAAATAGCTCTAAAACATGAGGGGTGCTCAAAGCCCTGATCTTGTTTAGCCCTTAGCAAGATGCCCTCTAGATTTTTGGTATTGAGGACCCATGTAACCCGAATTCCTTATTTATCCTTAGCAAGAGACATTCAATTTCCTGTATCTGAGGACTGCCATTTACCAGATTCCTACATCATTCTCAGCAAGACACTGAGATATTTCATGGTGATGTAGAATTCATGTTGTTTGGATATCAATAGAAAGACTCCCAGAAATTTTCTGGGGAATTGGAATTCAATATTTTTGGTTCTGTTGTACAAGACACCCTAAGAAAGTGGGGACATAGAAGGCCAGATTCCTGATTAAACCTTATCAAGAGGCCCTGTAGACTTCTGCGAATGAGAACCCCAAGAATTTGGATTCCCTTTGCGTTCTCAGCAGTATGCCCTGATTGTCCCTGTCAATGTAGAAACCAAAACTCTGAATACAAAAAGACAGATGCCCAGAAGGTACCTAGGGACGGGGAATACATGATTCCTGGTTACCTTTAAAAATACTTACTAAACATTTGGCAACTGCAAAACCTTCAATCCTTCTCAAAATAAAAGGACAAACGGAAGTTTGAGAATTACAGTGTTCGTCTTAAGACCAGAGTTACATCCAAATATGACAAGATGATCTTTTTTGTCCTGGAGTCTAGCCTTAGTTGTCCCGAGGAACCAAACGGACTTGTAGTGCCAGATACGCGTTTGCAACTATAAAGATGACCAGAATGTTGCTGGAGTCAGAATTGACTGATCCTAATATCCACATGCTAAATAGCTCCAAAACCTGTGGTTAGCTCGAAACCCTGATTGTTGTTTGTCCCGTAGCAAGACGCCCTGAGAATTTTTTCGGATTGAGGACTCATGTAATACAGATTCCTTATTCTTCCTCAGCTAGAGGCCGTGTGGTGTCCTGTATAGGAGGACACCTTTTCCCCAGATTCCTGTTTCAAAACCCTGATTCTCATATAGCCCTTAGCAACATGCCATGTAGATTTTGTGATTGAAGAACCGTGTAAAACAGATAACTTATTTTTCCTTAGCAAGAGGTCGTGACGTTTCCTGTAATGAGGACTATTACCCACATTCCTACTTTGAATCCCTGAATCTTGTTTAGCCCTTAGCAAGGCACCCTGTAGTTTTTTGGAGGATTGAGAACAAGTGGAACCCAGATGCCTTATTCTTTCTTAGCAAAAAGCCGTGTAATTGCCTGTATGTGAGGACTCCATTTTCCCAGATTCATGCATCAAAAACCCTAATTCGTGTTTAGCACTTACCAATAAGCCCTGAATTTTTGGGGGATTGAGGTCACGTGTAACTATATTCCTTAATCTTCCTTAGCAATAAGCAGTGCAGTTTCCTGTGTATGAGTACTCCCATTACACAGAGTCCTACTTCAAAAACCGGATACTTGGTTACCTCGTAGTAAGACGCCCTGTGGACTTTTGGGATTGAGGACGAGTGCAACCAGAATTCGTTATTTTTCCTTAGCAAGAGGCCGTGTAGTTTCCTGTATATGAGGACGCCCATTACTCAGATTCCTGCTTCATTCTAAGCAAGGCTCTGAGATGCTTCCTGGTGACCTAGAATTCCAGTTGTTTGGATATCAAGAGAAAGATTCCATTATGTTCTTGGGGATTTGGAATCCAAGATTCCTGGTTCCCCTTAACAAGGCCCCCCGAAAATGTGGAATCTTCTAAACCCAATGTCCCAATTCCCACCAGCCACACCACAAGAAATTTCTGTAGTTTGAGGTAACCTGAATCAAGGGATTTTGTGCCAATATGGCATTTGATTCCTGGGTACCTGATTATGGTTGTAGATGTTTCTAGGACACAAAAGGATTTGTAGGGCCAGATCCTCGATTACAACTATCAAGAGGACCAGAAAGATCCTGGGGAACTCTAATGACAGATTTAGGCTATCCACGGAGCATGTAGTTCTGAAAAATGTAGGGACCTAGAAGCCCATATTGGTGATGAAACCTTATAAAGAAACCTGGTAGATTTTGGCGAATGAGGACTCCTACAACCGTATTTCCTTTTCATTCTCAGCAAGATGCCCTGGTTTTTCCTCCTGATGTGGATCCCAAAACTCTATATCCAAATAGACAGATGCTCAGAAGTTTCCCAGGGTGTGGAATCCATGAATCCTTGATTACCCTTTAAAGTACCTAATAAATATTTGGCAACCTCAAAACACCAGGCCCCTATCCGAATTGATGAATAATCGGAAATTTTAGGATTACAAGGTGCATCTTAAGAAGAGAGTTACCTACAAATATGGCGATAAGTTTCTTTGTGTCCTGAACTCTACCCTTTGTTGTCCGGAGGAACCCAAAGGACTTTTACGTACACATTCTCGGTTACAACTACCAAGAAAAGCTGAATGTTGCTTAGAATCCATAATGACAAAATTGTCATATTCAAGAGACATGCAGCACTAAATACTGTGGGGAATTAGAAGCCCAGATTCCTGATTAGCCCTTATAATGTGACCATGTAGACTTCTTGGATTGGTGAACCACGTAACCCTGATTCTTTTTGTTCTCAGTAAGAACCCACACATACTAGGTGATGTGGAAATAAAAACTCTTATATAACAATATTCATTCGCCCAAAAGATCAGTAGGGCCATGGAATCCAAGATTGTTGGATCCCCTTTAAGAATACATCCTAAATATGTGGGAACTCCTAATACCAAGTTAGGAAATCAAGCTAAAATTCCAAAAGTATTTTGTGGATTAGGAGGTAAACCTGAAGCCAGAAATTACACTAAAAATGGCGAGATGATTCATTGGGTTGTGGAATCTGGCCTTACAGCCTCCTGCAAAAAAAGCCAAGCAGATGGCCAGATTTTCTAATACAACTAAGAAGAGGAGCAGCTGGTTCCTGGTGATTGGTCATGACAGATTTGTGGTACGGATATAGGAATTAGCTCTGAAAAATATGGGGACTGGGACTCCCAAATTCCTGATTAGCATTTAGAAAAATCCTATAGGCTTCTATATATGAGAACTTCCTTAAGCCACGGAAAAAGTAACAACTGCCCAGAAGTTTGCTTGTCACATAGAAACTGATATTCCTTGTTCCACATTGGTAACATGAGGAGAAGCTTTCTAGGGACATAGTGTCTCAGATATTTGTTATGTTCTCAGCAATTCGACCAGATGTTTCCCAGTGCCCTGAAAGTCCAGACCCATGGCTCCCAATAGAAAGACTGCAGAATATTCCTGTGGACTTGGAAACCAAGACCCTGGTACCCTCCCAAAAATACCTTCTGAACATGGTGCAACATGCAAATCCAAGAATCAAATTCCGAATAGCTGAGCTACCAGAAGTTTATGGAGTACGAGGTAACCCTGAACTCAAGGCTTACATTCAAAAATCCCGAGATGATTACTTGTGTCCTAGAATTTGGAGTTAGAGGATCCAGAATCTAAATTTACTTGTAGTGCCATATTTTTGTTTAAACTATCGTGAGGACCAGAGTGTTACTGGACTTATGGAATGACTGATTCATAATATCCACATAGGAAACAGCTCTGAAAAATATGGGGATGTCAAAGCCCAGAGTCCTGTAGGCCTTTGCAAGATGCCCTGTACATTTTAGGAATTGAGAAATCATATAACCCAGATTCTTTATTCTTCCTTAGCAAGAGCCCATGTAGTTTCCTTTATCTGAGGACTCCCATTCCCCAGATTCCTGCTTTGAAACACTACACGGCCTCCAGCGAAGAAAGAATAAGGAATCTGTGTTACACGAGTCCTCAATCTGAAAAAATTCTCAGAATGTCTTGCACTGGACAAACAAGAATCAGGGCTTCCAGCTCCCCTCATGTTTTGGAGCTATTTAGCATGTGGACATGAGGAATG
>NW_007238461.1:0-2425 GCF_000164805.1 Carlito syrichta
TGCTTCAAAACTCTGATTCATGTTTAGCCCTTAGAAAGATGCCCTATAGATTTTTAGGACTGAGGACATGTGTAACCCAGATTCGTTATTCATCCTTAGCAAGAGGCTGTGAATTTTCCTATATATGAAGACTCCCATTCCCTAGATTCATGCTTCAAATCCCTGATATATTTTTCTCCCTTAGTAAGTCTCCCTGTAGGTTTTTGGGATTTGAGGACCCGAGTATCCCGATTCCTTATTCTTCCATAGCAAGAGGCCAGGTAGTTTCCTGTATATGAAGACTCCCTTTATGGAGATTCCTGCTCCTTTCTCAGCAATACCCGAGATATTTTCTGATGAACGTAGAATTCCTGTTCTTTGGACATAAATAGAAAGACTCCCATATAGTACCTGGGAACTGTAATCCAAGTTACCAGATTCCCCTTAACAAGACATCGTAAAAATGTGTAATATTCTAAACCCCATATCCCAATTCCCACCATCCTGACCACAAGAAATTTCGGTATTTTGAGGTAACAGGAAGTGAGTGTTTTTATCACAAATTGCCAAATGATTCCTGGGGAACTGGATTATGGCCTAAGATGTTCATAAGAAACAAACTGAATTTTAGGTCCAGATGCTCGATTACAACTATCAAGACGACCTGAATCTTCTTGGATTGTAATTATAGATTTTAGGTATCCACGCATCAAATAGTTCTGAAAAATGTAGGGACCAACAAGCCCAGATTCCTCATTAACTTATCAAGAGGACATACAAATTTTGATGATTGAGGACTCCCTGAACCCGGATTCTCTTCTCATTCTCAGAAAAATGCCCAGATTTTCCCTGGCGATCTGGATTCCAAAATTCTGTATGCAAATAGACAAATGCTCAGCTTTTTCCCAGGAACGTGGAATCTGTGATACTTGTTTACCTTTGAAAATAAGTACGACATGCTTAACAGCCTCAAAACACCCAGCCCTTATCAAATAGATGCACAAACGGAAGTTTTAGGATTACAGGGTAAATCTTAAGAGAATAGTTACACACAAATATGGCGAGATGTTTCATTCAGTCCTGGAATCTGGTTTAGTTTTCCCGAGAAAACCAACTGAATTTCAGAGACCGTTTCTTGGTTATAACAATCAAGAAGACCAGAAGGTGGTGGGGAATCTATAATGACACTGGTCCTTTCCTAGTGGCAAGTTGCTTTGAAGAATTTGGAGAACTAGAAGCCCATATTCCGGAAAGCGCTTATAATGGAGCACTGTAGAATTCATGGACTGAGGCGTCCCATAACCCAGATTTTTTTTTTATTATCAAGAAGACACCCTGACGTTTTCTGGTGACGTGGAAGGCCAAACTCTTACACACCAATACTCATAGGGCCAGAAGTTTCCCAGGGACCTGGATCCAAAATTGCTGTTTCCCCCTTAAGAATACATCCTAAATATGTGGGAACCCCTAATCCCACATTATGAATGCCAAAACGAATGTCCAGCAGTAGTTTCTGGACTATGAGTTAAACCTGAAACCAGTGGTCACATTAACAAATGGCAGATGATACTTGAATGGTGGAATCTGGCCTTACAGGAACCTGTGAAACAAACGGACCAGTAGGCCAGATTCTGAGTTACAACTATCAAGAGGCACAGACGTTCCTGAGGATCGGCAATGCCCGATTTGTGGTATGCATACAGGACGTTGCTCTGAATAATATGGGGACCAGGACTCCCAGATTACAGATTAGCATTTATCTAAAGTCCCTGTAGATTCCTAAGTGTGAGCACTGTCTTAAACCAGGGATAAGTTAGCAATTGCCCAGATGTTTGCAAGTTACATGGAAACCGAGGTTTCTGGTTCCTCTTTAGTAACACGTGTAGAAACTTTCAAGGGACACAGTGACCCAGATTCCTATTTCATTCTAAGGAAAACGATGAGATGTTTCCTGTTGATCTGGAAGTCCAGACTCTTGTAGACCCATAGGAAGATGAAAAGATTATGCCTGGGGACGTTGATTCTAAGATTCCTGGTTCCTTCCCAAAAATACCTCCTAAAACAATTGAACACCTAAACCCAAAGTCCTTATTCCGTACAGCGGAGCCACTGAAGTTTCATACTGGATTACGAGGTAACACTGAATTCAGGGCTTAGATACAAACTATCCGAGAGGATTACTTGTGACCCGGAATCTGGTATCAGAGGTTCTGAGGATCTATATGCACTTGTATTGCCAGATTCTCGTTCATAACTATGAAGAGTGTGAGTGTTGCTGGAGTCCAGGAATGATTGATTCGTAATATCCACATAACAAATAGCTCTAAAACATGAAGGGTGCTCAAAGCCCTGATCATGTTTAGCCCTTAGCAAGATGCCCTCTAGATTTTCGGTATTGAGGACCCATGTAACCCGGATTCCTTATTTATCCTTAGCAAGAGGAATT
>NW_007238462.1:0-755 GCF_000164805.1 Carlito syrichta
TCAGGAAGGACCTTTATCTGTGCCCTCCTATGTTTGGTTCACAGATGGAAGCTCATATATACACGAGGGGTCTCAGGTGGCAGGATACGCCATCACCTCTGCCACTGACATCATCGAGGCTAATCCCCTCCCGCCCAACACCACTAACCAACAAGCAGAACTCACAGCAGTCACTCGAGCATTCCAACTGGCGGCAGGACACGCGTCACTTTACACTGACTCCAAATATGTCTTTCACATTTTGGTTTCACACTCAGCCATCTGGCAAGAACAGGGGTTGTTAACCACCAAAGGGTCGGCCATCATAAATGCTAAGCTCATTTCCGACCTCCTTCAAGCCTCCTTGCTTCCCAGGGCCATAGGCATCTCACACTGTAAAACCCACCAGGTCAATTCATCTTTTATCACCCGAGAAAACTCGCGAGCCGACAGGGTGGCTCGCCAAGCGGCTCTAAAACCCCTTCCTACCATATTCGTCAACACCTCCTCCCCATCAGCCGAACATACAGGTGAAGTTTCACAATTGTCCAATCTCATTCCCTACCTACATTCAATTTTCCACCCAAACCCAGCAGCTCTCACTTCATTTCTTAAAACTTTCTTCCACCTTACTCCTGAACAAACAAAACTCATACACGCCCTTTCCTCTCAATGCTCTACTTGCCACCGAACAAATCCTAGTACCCCCTTAAAGCCTGGAACGTTCCCCACTCACCAGGCTAGGGGAGAGCTCCCTGGGTCAGACTGGCAAGTGG
>NW_007238463.1:0-1383 GCF_000164805.1 Carlito syrichta
GGTTAGATAAGGCTGTTAAGACATGTCATTGCATACTTCTTTTTCTTATAGATGTCCTAATGTCATGGTTATTAATATAAATATGAAACTTTTGAATCATAATTCCACTATAACCAGAAATTCAATGTATTTGTTAGTAATTATTCTGAGGATTTGTTACTTTATCAATTTATTGTAACTAACACCAATTCCTGACCTTAAATTTTCAAATTAATCTTCTTTATTTTTCAAATTTATAAAATTTCTTTCTTCAGTTTAAATATTTGTTAATAAGTTAATCAGATTCCTCTGAAGAAAATTAATGTGCTTGGGAACGATAAAATGTTCAAAGTTATTAAACTATTTCAATATGTCAGAGATTGAATAAACAACTATTTATTATATTGTTCACATATTATTTATTCATAGGTAAACATTTTCATAGAAATATTCTTGTAAATGACTAAAGCCCAAGTCAGACTACATAGGAGGAAATAAGTAATTTTTTTAAAATGTTACCTAACTAAAATGGGGAGAGCAGAAAAAGTAGACTTTTACTACACAGGTAAAATGACATGTAAACATGAGGACATAAAGCTTACATTACCTAGTTTGTGTCAAATGGAAATCATTTCATTGTTTTTCATCTTATATCAAGAAAAAAGGGAATATTTGTTGTCTAAAAGTCCAAAGCATAGTCTATGTTCCTTCTTAAAGTTTGAGTTCAGAAAAACTCAATCTTTAGCCTCCTAAAATCTTGAAAAATAAAATTTAAAATCATATCCTTGGAGCCAAAACACTTATTTGAGCCTTCCAATAGAATGGCTAATGTGGGCTAGATATATATTTGTTAATTTTATTTTAATATAATTTTATAAACTAAATTAATAATTTGATATGTATATATTGTCGTGTGCATGTTGCATATATTTCTTACAGAATTAAATTTATATGCATATTCATTACACTTTCATAGACTCCATTAATATCTCTTTTATTAGCCACAATATGGAATTGAAACAATCAAATCATTCATTCAATGTTCCAAATGACATTCACTAATGTTCTTTTATTAAATTTCATGTACTGATGTCTACGACTTTTCCTACAAACATCCAATTAATGTTTTCAATTAAGTAACAGTGATGTGATGTGTCACTTAAAGATGAGGATATGTTCTGAGAAATTCATGGTTTTATAATTTTGTCATGTGTGACAATTTTTTCATTGCCACGCATGAAGTTTCATGCATGACAATAATACCTTCTTCTGAAATATCTTAGAAGGACTTATAGGAGGTTGTTGTTTTACAGTTAACTCTATTTTATAAGTAGAAGTAGTATGCTATAAAATAACAATAAAAAGTATAGTATAGCAAACACATACATCAATAACATATTTTGT
>NW_007238463.1:2269-3235 GCF_000164805.1 Carlito syrichta
TAACAAAATACTGTATATTGGGCAATTTATGAACAATAGAAATTTATTTCCCACTGTTCTGGGATCTGAGAACCTCAAGATCAAGATGTTAGTATATTTGGTTTCTGGTGAGAGCAGCTCTCTGTTTTCAAGATGATGTCTTGTAAGCTTACATGACAAAAGACAGAAGGAAACAAATAGTGAGTACTAGTTACCTGAGTCCTTTGTAGGGCACAGATCTACTCCTAATGGCAACCCTCATGATGTTATCATTTCTCATAAGGTACCAAAACATAATACCACCACAATAGGGGTTAAGATTCAACATAAATATTTAAGAGACACAAACATTAAAAAAAATTTTTTTAAATATCAAGGAAATTTTCTACTGTTTAAGAAGAGTCAAAATACTAACTTCAAAGACTTTAATGAGTAAAGAGTGCATACTTTAAAATACAGGGCACTACTAATAAAATAATACTCAAAGCATATTAAATTAGCAAATTTGTATATTAAAACATAAATAAAAATATTTATTGCAAAAAGATTTTAAAAAGTTAAAAATATTGGCAATGTTTAATTCAAATTAAATAATAAATGTATTGCAATTGTTTAGATGCTGTACTTATATACAAATAAAATATATAAGAATATAAAATATTTAGCAAATGTATAACTCTAGTACATATAAATGAAATAATTTTATTTAAATAAAATGAATGCTTGTATTCAAAAATAACTGGTTTTTGTCTCAATGAGACCCTCCATTAAAATAAGCATAAATATAAATTTAAATAATGACATGAAAACATATACCATACAACATCAACAGGTAGAAATCTGCTATGGTTAATGTGCTGTCATAACAAAGGGAAAATATTATTAGAGATGAAAAAATATGCTTTTGAATAAGTATATTTACCAAACAATTAGTAATATTTTAAAAATAATTTGTATGTACCTGGTAATACAATTTCAACATGGAAT
>NW_007238464.1:0-778 GCF_000164805.1 Carlito syrichta
TTGTGATTCTTATAAGACCTTTGAATATTCATTGTAGTAAATTTTTGAACATTACATTTTTTAGAAATAAACAGCTTAATTAAAACCATATGAAATTTCAAAGTTTGGGTTATTGACTTCTAACACAAATATAGTAGATAGAAGATTCCTGTGAAGATGGAAATGTTTTATATCTCTGTTTAAATGTGGATAGTGTGACTAAAAAATTTTATATGTTACTCATTTTAATTAATTAATACAAATTTGAGTGACTATGTTTCAAGTGTCCACTGGCAAAGCTTGGCTAGTAGTACTACATTGAATGCACATTTTTATATTGATATGCTTAGGAATATGAGATTATAATGAACTTTTGGAACATTTTAATGTGAACTTAAAAATGTAAATATTCGGTATTTGCCTAGAATGTATGTGTGAATATGTGCATGCATATGTTGATTAATTATCTAGTTTAAATCTTATTATAGGCTCGCTGCAATATTTGTGTGGTAAGCAGTGAGAGAGAAATGTTTAAATTCCTGTTTTTGATGAGTTACTTATTTGTATCCTTTGATTCCATGTTGAAATTGTATTACCAGGTACATACAAATTATTTTTAAAATATTACTAATTGTTTGGTAAATATACTTATTCAAAAGCATATTTTTTCATCTCTAATAATATTTTCCCTTTGTTATGACAGCACATTAACCATAGCAGATTTCTACCTGTTGATGTTGTATGGTATATGTTTTCATGTCATTATTTAAATTTATATTTATGCTTATTTTAATGGAGG
>NW_007238465.1:0-479 GCF_000164805.1 Carlito syrichta
CCCAGCTGACTAGCCAGTTGACTTAAGTAGGTGACTGAACTCGTTAGCCATCTGGCTAGCCGGCTGATTTAACTAACTGACATCACTAGCTAACCAAGTGGCTAGCCAGCTAACTTAACTAGTTAACTACATACATATACTGCATGCTTGCCAGCTGACTTAACTATCTAGCTACCTAGGTATCCAGCTGGCTAGTGAGTTGACTTAACTAGGTGACCTAACTAGTTACCCAGCTGACTAGCCAGCTGAATTAACTAGTTAGCTAGCCAGCTAGGCAGCTGACTAGTTGATTTAACTAGCTGACTTAACTAGCTAACCAGCTAACTTAACTAGCTGACAACTAGCTAGCTACCTAGTTAGACAACTGACTTTACAAGCTGAAATAACTAGCTAGATACCTAGCTAGCTATCTAGCTAGACAGCTGACTTACCTAGCTGACTTAACTAGCCATCTAGCTGACATAACTAGCTGACTTAAC
>NW_007238466.1:0-3376 GCF_000164805.1 Carlito syrichta
CTGGCTAGACAACTAACGTTAATGTGCGGACTTAACTAGCTAATCAACTGGTTAGCCAGCTGACTAAACTAGCTTAATTAACCACTGGCCAGCTGGGTAGCCAGATGACTTAATTGCCTAGCTACCTAGCTAGCCAGCAGCTTTGCCAGATGACTTAACTAGCTGACTTAACTAAGTAGTCAGCTGTCTAGCCAACACACTTAACTAGCTATCTATCTACTTAGACAGCTGGACAGCTAACAGACTTAACTAGCTGACATGACTAGATAGCCTGATTGCTAGCCAGCTGACTTAACTAGATACCTACTTACATAACCCTCTGGCTTGCCAGCTGACGTAACTACCTAACTACCTAGCTACTCTGCTGGCCAGCAAACTGATTTAACTAGGTGAGTTAACTAGCTAGCCAGTTGCCTAGCCAGCTGACTTAACTAGATAAATACCCTGATAGGCAACTGGCTAGCCAGCTGACTGAACTGACTTAACTAGCTAGCCAGCTAACTTAATTAGTTGACTTAACCAGCTAGCCATCCGGCTAATAAGCTCACTTAACTCACTGACTTTACTAGTTAGCCAGCCGGCTAGCCAGCTGACTTAATTAGCTAGCTACCTACCTAGCCAGGTGGCTAGCAAGCTGAATTAACTAGCTGACATAACCTGTCAGCCAGCTGGCTAGCAAGCTGACTTGACTAGCTAGGTACCTAGCTACCATATGGATAGCCACTTGGATTAATTAGCAGAATTAACCATCTAGCCAGCTGACTAGCCAGCTGACTTAAGTAGGTGACTGAACTCGTTAGCCATCTGGCTAGCCAGCTGATTTAACTAACTGACATCACTAGCTAACCAAGTGGCTATCCAGCTAACTTAAGTAGTTAACTACATACATGTACTGCATGTTTGCCAGCTGACTTAACTATCTAGCTACCTAGGTATCCAGCTGGCTAGTGAGTTGACTTAACTAGGTGACCTAACTAGTTACCCAGCTGACTAGCCAGCTGAATTAACTAGTTAGCTAGCCAGCTAGGCAGCTGGCTAGCCAGCTGATTTAACTAGCTGACTTAATTAGCTAGCCAGCTAACTTAACTAGCTGACATAACTAGCTAGCTACCTAGTTAGACAGCTGAGTTTACAAGCTGAAATAACTAGCTAGATACCTAGCTAGCTATCTAGCTAGCCAGCTGACTTACCTAGCTGACTTAACTAGCCATCTAGCTGACATAACTAGCTGACTTAACTAACTGGCTACCTAGCTAGCCAGCTGACTTAACTAACTGAAATAACTAGCTAGCAAGCTGTCTAGCCAAATGACATAACTAACTTTTTAACTAGATAGCGAGCTGGCTAGCCAACTGACTTAACGAGGTGACTTAACTAGCTAGCCAACTGGTTAGCCAGCTGACTTAGCTAGTTGATTAATGAGCTAGGTAGCTGGCCAGCCAGGTGACTAAACTAGCTAAACTAACTAGTAATCCAGCTGCTTAGCCAGCTGACATATCTAGCTCTCTACCTCTCCAGCCACCTGGATAGCCAGCTCACTTAACTAGCTGACTTAATTAGCTAGCCAGCTGGCTAGCAAACTGACTTAACTAGGTCCCTACCTGTCATAACTATCTGTCTTTACTAGAGGCCTGCTTTCTAGCCAGTTGAATTAACTAGCTTGCTACATAGCTAGCCATCTGGCTATCCAGCTGAATTAACAAGGTGACATATTTAGCTAGCCAGCTTTCTAGCCAGCTGAATAATTATCAAGCTACCTAGATCCAGTGGGCTTGTCAGCTGACTTAACTAGGGGACTTAACTATCTAGCCAGCTGGCTACACAGCTGGCATAACTTGCTAGCTATCTAGCTAGCAAGCTGGCTAACAAGTTGACTTAACTAGCTGAACTAGCTATCCAGCTGGCTAGCCAGCTGACTTAATTGCCTAGCTACCTAGCTAGACAACAGGCTAGCCAGTTGACTTAACTAGCTGACTTAATGAAGTAACCAGCTAGCTAGCCAGCAGACTTAATTAGCTAGCTACCTAGCTAGACAGCTGTATAGCCAGCTGACTTAACTAGCTGACATAAGTAGACCCCTGATGGCTAGCCAGCTGACTTAACTAGCTACCTGCCTACATAGCCCACTGGCTTGCCAGCTGACTTAACTACCTAACTACCTAGCGAACCTGCTGGCCAGTGAGCTGACTTAACTAGGTGACAAATATCTAGCCAGCTGGCTAACCAGCTGATTTTAACAGGTAGCTACCTAGTTAGCTCGCTCATTAACTAACGTGCTAGCTAGGTTTCTTAATTATCTGACTTAACTCATTAACCAAAAGCTACCTAGCTGACTCAACCAGTTTTCTTAACTCGTTACCTAACTAGTTAGTTATCTGACTCATCCAGCTGACAATCCTTCAGTTAACTTGCTAACTACCTGATTCAACCTGCTGACTTAACACGTTAGATAAATAGCAAGCTAGCTGTCTTAACCAACTGACTAAGAAAGAAAGATGACTTAACTAGCTGACATAGCTAGCAGACTGATCTACTTAGCCAGCTGACTTAACTGGCTGACTTAACCAGTTATCTAGCTCACTTAACTACTTGAATTTGAAAGATAGCTAACTATGTAACTAGGTGAATAACTAGCTGATTTAACTAATTAGCTACCTAGTTATGTAACAGACTCAAGTAGGTGACTTAAATAGTTAGCTAATTAGTGAGCTAGCTGACTTAGCTACCTGACTTAGCTAGCTAGCTGTTTAGCTAGCAGACTTAGCTGACTTAACTAGTTGGCTAACAGGATAGCTAACTGATTTAATGAGTTCGTTAATGAGTTAGATAACTGTTTTAACTAGTTGATAAGTGAGTAAAATAACTGACTTAACTAGTTGGTTAACGAGTTAGCTAGGTGACTTAACTTGTTGGCTGATGAGTTGGACGATTAGTTAGCTGGTTTAACACGTTGGCTGACTACACGGCTGACTTGTTGACTGGCTTAACAAGTTGCCCGATTTGTCGGCTGACTAGTTTCCTGGGTCAAATAGTTGACTGACTAGTTGGTCCACTAGTTAGCTCAGTAAACTGGTTGGCATGCTAGTTTTCTGAACTACCTATTCAGCCGACTAGGTGGCCAACTATTTAGCTAGCCAAACTAGTAGGTTTACTAGTTAGCTAAGCTAAATTATCTGCTGAAAAGTTGGCCGACTATTCAGCCAATTGGCTAGCTGACTAAACTATTTGGCCGGCTAGTAGGTTGACCAGTTAGCAGACTTAACTAGTCGGCCTACAAGTGAGCTGACATTTGAACTTACTTAACTAGTCGGCTGTTGGGTGAGCCGAATTGTCAGCTGACTTAACTAGTCGGCTGGCAAGTGAGCCGATTTTTCAG
>NW_007238467.1:0-741 GCF_000164805.1 Carlito syrichta
TTAGCTGATCAGCTAGCTGAGTGGCTAGCCTACTAGTTAGCTAAGTAAATAACTGATTTGCTAGCTGACTTAACTTACTAGCTGACTAGTTAGCTGGCTATCTAGCTGACATAACTAGCTAGCAAACAAGCTATCTAGCTCTCTAGATAACTGAATTAAATAGCTACCTAACTGGCTAGATAACTGGTTTGCTGACTTAACTATCTAGCTGACTATCTAGCTGACATGCTAGCTGACTCAACTAGCTAGCTGACTAACAATATGACTAGCTAGCTTATTAACTAGCTATCTGAATAGTGAGCTGACTTGCTAGCTGACTTAAGTAGCAAACTGGCTAGCTAGCTGACTTAACTAGCTCACTAAGTAGTTGACTGGCCAGCTGGCAAGCCAGCTGACTTAACTAGCTAGCTACCTGGTTGGCTAGATGGCACCAACCTAGCTACCTGGCTGGTTAGTTGGCTAGACAGCCAACTACGTAGCTACTGTGCTGACCAGTTGGCTAGACTGCTGGCTTAAAAAGCCAGGTGGCTGGATAGACAGTCAGATAGCCAGTCAGCTTAACTAGCTGGCCACCTACCTGACCAGCCTGCTAACCAGCCAGCTTAACTTGCCAGTGACCTAGCTAGCCAGTCGGCTAGGGAGCTGATGCAACTAGCTGATTTAAATAGTTAGCCAGTTGACTAGCCAGCTAACTTAACACGTTGACATCACTAGCTACCCAGGTGTCCAGCCAGCTGACTG
>NW_007238468.1:0-734 GCF_000164805.1 Carlito syrichta
CATAAAGGTGCAGAAGGGTCAAAAGGAGGCATAAACCGAGGGGGTCTTGACCCTTGGGAGAAGGAAGGGAAGGGCAGTGGGTGAGCAAGGCATTTCTAAGGCTTGTTCTAGGAGGAATACCAAGTGTATGCATCAGGACAGCTAGAATTCAGACAAACAAACTCCTCTCGTTGGCATGAGGTGTCAGAAAATGAACAGCCTGGGGAGACCAGTGGCTGAAGATGGGGGGACACCTAAGGAGGAAGCCACAAAATCTGTGCCTGCCATGCTCGAATCCTTGCCCACGCTTGTGTCTACAGAACACGCTAAAAGCCCAGCAGCAAAAACCTGTGCAGACTCAAAATGCTGAGCAGGCCAGGCACTGTGGTTCGTGCCTGTAATCCCAACATTTTAGGAGGCTGAAGTGGGTGGATGACTTGAGACCAAGAGTTAGGATCCAGTTTGGCCAACATAGTAAGACCAGTCTCTACAATTAAATTTTTTTAAAAAATTAGCCAGATGTGGTGGCATGTGCCTGCAGTCCCAGCTACTTGGGAGACTGAGGCAGGAGAATCGCTTGAGCCCAGAAGCTCGAGACTGCAGTGAGCTATGATCATGCCACTGCACTATAGCCCAGATGACAGAGTAAGACCCTATCTCTTAGAAAAATAAAAATAATAAAATGAAAATTAAAAAGAACTGAACAGAGCCTTCAGCTGTGCTCACTAAAGAGGACACAGAATCTGGAGTTTGAA
>NW_007238468.1:1915-2521 GCF_000164805.1 Carlito syrichta
GACAGATACCACCTGAGTTTTACTGTGAGAATGAATGAGTCAGAAAGCAGGTGAGTGAGAGAGACAGAAAGTCACTGAGCAGAGTCATGCATGCTCTTGCATTTCAACAGGAGCCCTCTGGCTGGTATTTTGAGAACAGCCTGTCAACAACCAGGGTGGACACAGCAAGACTGATTACAGGATACTGCAATATCTCTCCTGGTGAGAGATAATGATTTCTAATCGCAGAGAAGGTGAACGACTCTGGATATGTGCTTAAGATAGAGCTAACAGGCTCTACAGACGAAACAGATGTGGAGCAAGTATCAGAGAATGACTAAGGATGAGTCAGAGGCTTCTGGTCTGAGTAAACTGATGGTCAGAGTTGACAGCATCTGAGAAAGGGAACACCACAAAGGAGCATGTTGGCTGAGAAACCTGCAGAGGTTTCCTTTGAGATGTCTTCAGATATTCAGGTGGAGCTATCATCAGACTGATAGATATATGAGCTGAAACCCTTTAGCATAAAGACAGCATTTAATAACAAGGGATGGGATGAGACTCCTCAGTAAATTTAAACAGGTATGTGGAGAAAAGGGAGAGATCTCAGATCGTGTCCCAGACACT
>NW_007238469.1:0-454 GCF_000164805.1 Carlito syrichta
TACCATCTGGGAAAATAAAAAAGAAGAACAAAATAAATAAGTAAAACATATAGCATGTTATCTGATGAAGCAGGGAGCAGATGATGGGGTGAAGGGAACTCCATAAATTTAAACAGGAAGATGGGAAAGGCCTCACTGAGGGGTGACAATTAAGCAGTGAGTTGAAAGAAATGAGAAAGTGTGCTATGCCCACATCCAACAAAATTGATTTTCCAGGCAGAGACCAGGAAACGCAAAGACCCTGGTATAACATCATGTCTAGCACATCAGAGAAAAGGCAAGAATTCCAGAGTGCCTGGTCTAGAAAAAGGGAACTGGAGAAAGAGATACAATCAAACAGTTAAGAGGATGGGATGGGGAGGTGACAGATACCACCTGAGTTTTACTGTGAGAATGAATGAGTCAGAAAGCAGGTGAGTGAGAGAGACAGAAAGTCACTGAGCAGAGTCATGCA
>NW_007238470.1:0-1201 GCF_000164805.1 Carlito syrichta
TTGGTCTTGCCTTCAGAAGACACACACTCTTGTTTCTTCTCCACACGCACCACTCTCAAGGCTTCTGTGACCGAGTTTTCCCCCACACCAACCAATCCTCTGACACCAGCTGAGCACCCTACAACTCATTTCTGTTCTGAAATTACTTGAAGTTAATGCGAGCCCTATGGGTGAAGGGCTCACCACCACAAGACTGTCCCACACCTCAGGAGCCAATTGCAAGTATGTCCCCACGTTACCTACAGCTTCTGGATGACTTGGTTGCAAATTGGAGGCTCCCATGACCTCCTTCTTGGGTTTAATAATTTGCTCCAGCGGCCCCACGAACCCAGGAAAACAGTTTACTAAGTATTACCAAGTTATTACGAAGAATACTTTTATTTTTATTTTTTTAGACAGAAAGAAAATATTTATTATCCACTTTCCACAGACAGAAAGGGGCCAAACGCCCACAGATGATCGCACAAGGGATGTTTTAAAGGACGCAAATGACTGAGTGCGGTGGCTCACGCCTATAATCCTAGCACTTTGGGAGGCTGAGGTGGGAGGATTACCGGAGCCCACAGTCTGTAGAGCAGCCCGTGCAACTTGGCGAGACCTCGTCTCTACAATAAATCAAAAAATTAGCTGGGTGTGGTGGTGCACACCTGTTGTTACAGCTACTTGGAAGGTTGAAGTGGAAGGGTTGCCTGAGTCCAGCAAGTGGAGGTTGTGGTGGTCATGAGCGTGCCACTGTACTCCAGCCTGGATGAGAGTGAGACTCCAACTCAAAAAAAAAAAAAAAAAAAAAAAATTACTCAAAGGAAATTTAAAAAATAGAGATGAGTTAAAATGAGAACACAACATGCCACAACTATGGGATACAGTGAGAGCTGTGCAAAGTGGGAAATGTATAACCATAAACGTGATAAAAAAGTAGAAACACCCTAACTGCAACTTGAAGAACTAGACAGAAGAATACGCTAAACTCAAAGCTAGCAGGAGGGAAATAATAAAGATTAGAGTAGAGATACATGCATTAAAGAATAGAAAAATAATAGAGAAAATCAATAAAACCAAAAGTTGCTCTTCAAAAAGATCAACAAAATTGGTAAATCTTAAGCTAGATGAATTAAGAAAAAAACATGAAGACTAAAATTATTAAAATCAGAAATGGAAGGGAGGGGTAATTATTACTGCTTCTAAAGAAATAAAAAGGATT
>NW_007238471.1:0-945 GCF_000164805.1 Carlito syrichta
GGCCACTGCAGCCTCGACCTGCCGGACTCCGGAGATCCTTCCACCTCAGCCTTCCAAGTAGCTGGAACTACAGGGGCGCGCTACCACGCCCCGTTGATTTTTTGATTTATTGTAGAGATGAGGTCTCGCTGCCCAGGCGGGTCTCGAACCCGCTTGCTCAGGCAATCTACTCACCTCGGCCTCCCAAAGGCGCAGGATTACCGGCTGAGCTACCGAGCCCGGCAACAATTTTTTTTATTTGTGTAAATTTATGAAGCACATGAAAAAGTTTGTTACATGTATGGAATGCATAGTGATCAAGTCAGGGCAATCAGGGTGTCCATCATTCAAGTACAAAACATTTTTGTTAACTATAGTCATCCTACTCTGCTATCAGACATTCAATTTAGTCCTTCTATTATAGTGTATGAACCCACTTTTGTGCCCTTGAACCCACTTCTCTTCTTTGTCCTCCTCTGTTCTCCTACCCCAGCAGCATATTAAAGGGATTTTACACCATGACCACGTGGGATTTATTTTTGGCATGCAAGTATGGTTCAACATACAAGACTTGATCAGTGGAACACATCACATTAGCAGAATGAAGACTAAGAGCCACACGATCATCTCAACTGGTACAGAAAACACATTTGGCAAAACTGATTACTCTTTTATGGTAACAATCCTCAATAGACTAGGAAAAATGAAAGTGACCTTTACACAGTAAAATAAAAGACATATATGACAACCTACAGTGAACATCATACTTAATGGTGAAAGAGTGAACGTCTTCCCTCTCTGATCAGGAGCAAGAAAGAATGCCCGCTTTAGCTACTGTGATTCCACATAATACTGGAGATTCTTGCCAGAGCAATTCTACATGAAAGAAAAATGAAGGCATCTAATTTGGAAAAGAAGAAGTAAAATTATCTCTATTCACAGATGATATGATCTTATATGCAGAAA
>NW_007238472.1:0-378 GCF_000164805.1 Carlito syrichta
CAGCAGCCCAAAGGCGCGGGATTACAGGCTGAGCCACCGAGCCTGGCTAGATAGCATATTTTAATGCAACTTTTTATTTTATATTTTTTGTTCAAAATGCGTTTTCAGGTTATTAAATTTGTAACGTCTCTCCCAAAAAACAATTAAACATAAGGTTGCTGAGAGACATACACATTTTGGTATGAACTGATAGTTGTTTTTTTCTTTTCAGTCTCTGTGGCTTTTATATTACTTTCTTGCCTTTTGCACTAAGACCTCTGGTATAATGATGAATGTAAGTGGTAAAGGCAGGCATTGGTGCCATGGCCTTCATCTCTGGGGGAGCGTTCGGTCTTTGTCATTAAGGGTGAGCTTTTTGTAGGTTGCTTTCAGGTTGAG
>NW_007238473.1:0-662 GCF_000164805.1 Carlito syrichta
ACGTCTATGTAATCTGAAGTGATGTTTCTATTTTTCATAATTATTTGTTTGTATTTTCTTTTATTTTCTAGATTAGTCTGACTAAATTAGGTTTATCACTCTTACTGCTCTCTTCAAAGAACCAACATGTGATTTTTTTAAAACATATTTTTTATTTTAAAATTGTAGGGTACAGTTAAGGGTTAGGTATACAAATATGCATCGTCCAGGCACCCTTATTGGTAAGGGGTGTCCCCAGACAGATATTGACTACTGTTAATTCCACCTCCCTTCCCCTCCCTACCCTCCCCATAGTTTCCCACCACTGTCAATCCTTTTTTTATAGTATTACAATAGATGTTCAAGGTCCACTTATGAGTGAGAACATGTGATACACAGATCTTTGTTTCTGTGAGAGATCACTCAGTATTGTAAACTCTAGTTCCAGTCAGGTTGCTGTGAAGTTCATGATTTTGTTCTTTTTTATGGCTCCAGCATGTGATTTTATGGTCTTTCTCTAGTGTTTCTATGATATGGGTTTAATTGCCTTCTGTACTTTATTATTATTATTATTTTACTTTGGGTTTAATTTTCTCTTTTATTTCTAGTTTCTCACGTGAAAACCTGGATCATTTACTTGAGACCTTTCCCTGACATAGTTCTCTTTAAGCACTGCTTATGTT
>NW_007238474.1:0-923 GCF_000164805.1 Carlito syrichta
ACTAGCTAGATAACTAGTTAGAGATATAACTAGCTAGCTGACTATCTAGCTGACTTACTAGCCAGCTAGCTGACAACTAACTGACTAATTAGCTAGCTACCTAGCTATACAGCTGAAATAATTAGCTGATATAACTAGCTAGCCAGCTGTCTAGCTGTCTAACCATCTGAAGTAACTAGCTTTTTAACTATCTAGCAAGCTGGCTAGCCAACTGACTTAATGAGATGACTTATCTAGCTAGCCAGCTGGTTAGTCAGCTGACTGAGCTAGTTGATTAACGAGCTAGGCATCTGGCCAGCCAGGTGAATAAACTAGCTGAATTAACTAGATATCTAGCTGCCTAGCCAGCTGACTTAACTAGTTCTCTACCTCTCTAGGCACCTGTATAGCCAGCTGACTTAACTAGCTGACATAATTAGCTAGCCAGCTTGCTTGCACACTGACTTAACTAGGTCACTACTTAGCTAGCCAGCTGTCCTAACTAGTTGTTTTAACCAACTGGCCTGCTTCCTTGTCAGGTGAATTTACTAGCTTGCTAAACAGCTAGCCACCTGGCTATCCATCTGAATTAACTAGGTGTCATAACTAGCTAGCCAGCTGTCTAGCTAGCTGAATAAATAACAAGCTACCTAACTAGCCAGCATGCTAGTCAGCTTACTTAAATAGTTGATTTAGCTATCTAGCCAGCTGGCTATACAGTTGACATAACTAGCTACCTACCTAGCTAGTAAGCTGGCTAGCAAGTTTGCTTAACTAGCTGACTTAACTAGTTAGCCAACTGGCTAGCCATATGACTTTATTGCCTATCTACCTAGCTAACCAGCAGCCTAGCCAGCTGACTTAACTAGCTGACTTAATGAAGTAGCCAGCTGTCTAGCCAGCAGAATGAACTAGCTTGTCACCTAGCTATACAGCTGGATAGC
>NW_007238475.1:0-363 GCF_000164805.1 Carlito syrichta
GCTATTCGTGGTCGTTTATGTTTCCATATGAATTTCTGTATTGTCATTTCCAGGTCTGAGCAGAATGATGTTGGTAACTTAATGGGTATTGCATTGAATCTGTAGATTGCCTTTGGTAGGATGGGCATTTTAACAATGTTGAGTCTTCCTATCCATGAGCATGGAATATTTTTCCATTTGTTTGTGTCTTCTTGTATTTCTTTGAGCAGCATTTTGTAGTTCTCATTGTAAAGGTCTTTTACTTCTCTGGTTAGGAGGATGCTGAGGTATTTCAGTGTGTGTGTGTGTGTGTGTGTGTGTCTGTTGTGAATGGGATTGTGCTTTTAATTTGGGTCTCTGCCTCCTTGTTGTTGGTGTATAGGA
>NW_007238475.1:1180-14911 GCF_000164805.1 Carlito syrichta
AACTTTCTCTGCATCTAATGAGATAATCATGTGGTTCTTGTTTTTACATCTGTTGATATATTTAATGACATTTGTGGTCTTGCAAATGTTGAACCAGTCCTGCATCCTGGGGATGAATTGCCCACTTTCTTAATACTAACCTTACTGGTAATGTTTTTGTGTCTTCAGTGCGTCTCCAGTCTTGTGGCACAATTGTGCTGCCACTGATAATGTTACTAAAACTCCTTGGTTGCTGCATCCACCACCCAATTCCTCTTGAGTTGCACAGTGGTTGGAAACAACAGCTGTACCTTTCTTGAGGACTTTGGAGTGCAACAATCACCTTTACTCTATGAGAAAGAAATCCATTATTTCTCTTGAACAAGAGTAAGAATTGTGAACTTCTCTGCAGCACAGAGGATTTGCCTGAACACTGTGCTAAGAGTCTTGACCAAACTTTATCCTGGCTTCCGCTAACATGAGGTCATGTTCCTCAAGGCATCCTTGGACTCTGCTGAGTCTTTGCTGACGAAAACTCAATGCTGCCTAACACAAAATGTATATTGTCACAATCCACATTGCCAAATCATTTTCAGTAATTCTCTACCGATCCCCCTGCTATAATTTTCCAGTTTCACCTAGCCCCAGCCTCCTTTTGTTTGTTTCTCTCTTTTCATTTTTTCATAGTCTTATCTGTTTTGCAACTTGGATGAATTTGCAGTCTATCATATTCAGTGATCTATCACAGAAACAAGGAACTGGATACCGGGTTCTCACACATAAGTGGACTTTGAACGTTTATCATAATACTGCAAGAAAGGGATTGGCAGTTGTGGGATACTGCCAGGGGAGGAAGGCGGGGGCACATACCTTCACCAAACATACCCGATCCTAAGTCAGGCAAAGTGAGGACCAATGGAAGGCCCAAACTTCACCTGTATGTAGATCACCTATGTACCTAATCCTGATTTGTGCCTCAATCTTTAAACTAAAAAATACATATAAATGAATTTTCTATATGATTTTTTTAAAAAAAACCTTAGCCATCTTTGCCTTAGTTGAAGCTGAGATTAGTTTATACCGAAGTCTTTCTCTCTTATTGTGGTAGTCTGAATAAAATAAGTCTCATTGCCTTTACCAAGTATCCAACACTGCTTTTTTCTTTGACAATTCCTGGGGTTGCCTCAGGGACTGTTGGGGTAGAGGACATTAGAAAACACAGGTCAAACAGTCAGAACTCTAGACTCCAGGTCCCGAATTCAACTAGCAGAACTTCTGTTTTTGCTTCAAAATGGGCTGGGACTTTGCTGAGAATTCGTTGAACTGAATAAAGGAAAAATATCCCACAGACATGTGAAGTTAGTCCCATCTCTGCTCTACTCAATTACACAAATGTGGGATGATTCTCAAGGTTGTGAATCAGCTTGCATTGCACAAAGAAAAGATTTCGATTCTTTCCTGGAAATACTATTATTTACAGTTGATGACTTGGGTATTAACCTCAAGGCAGGGGAATGAATTTAATGACCTCCTGAAACCTTTTCCATGAATCTATAACTCAGTGGTCAGTTTCTTGCCAAGTTATTTTTCCTCCTGCAGTTTAGTGATTTCATTAATTTTCTCTATGGACTCTCAGGAAGAGAAGTAAATGATCTCAGAAGCACCAGGCTGGTGTCTTCCCACATAAAAATCACTCTTCAGAGCAGCTCCTCCCTAGGACTTTGTCTGTTATGTTTATCTTTATCATCATCTATGATTAGAGCAGCAATTATTCTCTGTTTTGGCTCATATTTCTGTTTTTGATACTTCTCTGAATATCAATGATTAAGGCATGTTCTTCTGCTTGGTTGAAAACTGACTATGAGCAATATGGTCTAATTCCCTTGAATCGGTGTTGGGATTTTTCAATTATGAGAATTCATTTTTATTCAAATATGTCAAATATGCATTTAATATTACATGTAATATTAACTTGAAGTATAATTACTATTAACAAATTTCAAAATGTATCAAGATATTTTAAAATCTTGTACACATGAACATTTAATTTCTTTTCACAGTAAGGAAAGCATGTCTGATGTTTTGAGACTGTTGGAGGTAGAGACAAAAATATTATTTAAACATATGTTTGAATGCCAATTTTATGGCATATACTGCAAAGAATCATCCTTTTAATAAATTGAATGACTGTTTACTATCATTTATATTCCTTTCTAATATGAATATGAAATTCTTCAAGAAAGTAGAAAACATCACTAACAACCATTGCAATTCTAACAGCTAATGTTCTTTGAGCAAGTTCTTGGCACTATGCATTGTTCAAAACACATTACTCATGCAATCATGACAATAATGATAATTTTATTGTCCCTATAGGGCAGACAAGAAAATAGGTGTAGAGAGGAGTTAATTAAAATGTGTAAGATTACCCAGACAATGTTTTTATGAGTTATTTGTATTATGCTACTACATACACCGAGGACTTCGACTGGAAGTTACCTATAGGAATTATAATACATCTTTTGGTGCTTTCTTTAACTCTGTTTAGGTGTCAAATTGCATGTGATTTCTCTCTTTACTGAAGTTACAGTACAGTTGGAGAACATAGTAAAAATCCTGGGAAATATATCCTTATTTACTAATAGTTGGATATGTATTTACAAATTAAAAATGTGCCCATAACCATCGAATCAAAACATACATAAGCTTAGATACTTACATTTCAGCCATGTTATTATTATTTTTATTTTTTAACTTATAGATAATATTGTAGCCATAGGCCAGTGGTGACAATCACCCCCACCCAAATAAATGAAAAAATGTACTTATTTTTCTCAAAGAATTCACCATAGAAATGAAAGATCATCGAGTTCAATGAAGAAACAAAGAGCCTGAAATAGCATTGCTGTTACAAATAAACTATTACAAAATCGCCCCCAAGAAATCTCAGTGCTCCACAGACTTTATGTTAAAGACCATAATTATTATAAAAGTTGACCTCTGTTAATTCAGAGATCACTATCATTATTACTTGAGAATCTCTAAGAACTGTGCATAATCCCAGAGTTTTATGTAGCTAATAAGACATGGAGGAGAAATAATGTCCTTTTGAATTTTATACCTCTGATGCTACCCATACAAATTATAGGATTTTGAGCTCTTTGGGGGTCATGATTTCTCCTCTATTCTTTTTGCTCCTACAAACATCTAGGATATCAGGAATGTTATCAAGTGATTTGCTGACAAATGAAAATTAAATAAAATATCAATATAAATTGACAGTATATACAAAAGGAAAGAAATAGCATAATGAAAGAATAGTTTAGTGAGTTCATGTACCTACCTTACTCTGAATATGTGATCTTTAGAAATTTTCAGCTATCCATTCTGCACAGTTTTTAATCTTTTAAAATAATAACCTCAGTTTGCTTGTCAAAACCTGCTTTGATATATATTTAACCAAACATCTCCATTTTTATTTGAGTCTATTGCAATAGATATGGAAATAATAGAAAATGCCTTTGATATCAAATTCCTGGGAAGTATAGACAAAAACCTAAAAGGTGTGTAAAAATATTTTAAGAAGTGAATATTGCAGTCTCTACTTTGTAAGTTAGCTATGAAAAAAACAAACAAAACCCCCCAAAAACAAAACCCACAACTGTGGTTGGTGAGGTCAGTTTCATGATTTATTCAGAAATACACATCTCAGCATTCACTGATAGTTTGATATAGTCATGTCAAATACACTTGAGTTACTCAAAGGAAATGCTGGAGAGGTAGTGGTCAATGCAAGTCCCTTCAAACACTGGGTCAGCCCGGCGGTGTCAAGATGCCCTGCCTGGGACCTGACTCTTGCTGGGCTCTGTGAAGACCCGTCCTGCTTCAGTATTTGCACAATTGGCTGATGATGAAGATAAGAAACTAAATGCAATTACAAACTACAGATCTAAACATTCGTTTCTTCTATAGTAAATGTGAATTTAGTCTAGAAAATATGACATAAAAGGAAACAAGCAAGCAAAGCAAAATATTTGAGTGTTACTTAAAAAAAAAAAAGTTGGCCAGGTGTGATGGCTCATGTCCATAATCCCAGGAGACCGAGGCGGGACAATTGCTTGAGCCCAGGAGCTTGAGACTAGCCTAGGCAACATAACGAGACCTCATCTCTACAAAAATAAAAAGGTGAAAATAAAAAAATAAGCTGGATATGGTGTCCCAGCTACTCAGGATTATGAAGTGGAAGGATCTTCTGAGCCTAAGAAGTCAAGGCTGCAGTTAGCCGTAATGGTGTCAGTGCACTCCAGGCTGGCCAACAGAGTAATAACCGAACTCAAAAAAAAAAAAATTTAAAAATTGAAATATATACTTTAACCGTATACCTAGTGCACAAGTGTCAAGGTTTTCACTCTCCAGAAATTTCTGTAAGATCAGTTTAATTATTAATAGCACATTTTAAAATTATAAAATTAATGCATAAATATAGCAAAGCAAATTATAAAGTAATAGAGATTTGTATGAAATAAAGAAGCATATACCTTCTTTCCTGTCTCTATATAGTTTACATCCTTCCAGCTTTCAACATATCTTTATTACTACTATTGTAAAAAATTTAAAGTATATACAAAAGGAAATAAACAGTGTAATGAAGAATAGTATCGTGAGCTCATGTACCTAATATTTCAATTCTTGGACAGTCTTAGTTTCTCTAACTTCTCTTTCCCCGTGCAGATTAATGGAAGAGTATTTTTGACACCTTATCATTTCATTCTTAAATATTTTAGTGTGTGTCTCTAAAGGATAAGGCACTCCTTTTTTTAGACAACACATCTAAAAAATTATTCAGAATTGGTTACTTCTAACCAAAATCCATTCACTATTCTAATTTCCCTGATTGTCTCACAAAATTTTTCACACTATTTTTTTAAGTCAAGATCTGAGTCATTCCATATATACAATTGACTGAAGCGTCTCGAAAGAATTCTTTATTCTTATTCTTCCTCTTCCATTTCCCCCCCATGCAATGTATTTGTTAAAGACACTAGAGCATTTTCCACAGTCTATATTTTTATTTTTGTGTCACAGTGGTATCATTTGGCTACTCTGCCCCTAGTATTTTCTGTGAAAGCCACGGGTCAGGTGTTTGCCTGTTTTGTTTGCCGCCATGTTTATGTTTTTAGCACTCAGAATGGGATCTGGTTAACAATCCACTGTAGCAATCAATAACTAGAGGGCAGTGCAGTTGCCGCTGTGAGCCCCCAGAACCAGACCCAAGGGTCCTGCACCGCCAGGCCAATGCTCCCGTCTCTGCTCTCAACAGACCCTTCTCCTCTGAAGCACAGCCACATGCTCTAGGTTCCAACCTCTGTGAGGTGCTCTGACCAAGAGATGCGTGAGCTCCAAACGTGAGAGCACGGAAGACTGGAGACTCAGCAGAGGGGTCTTCTCAGAACACTGAGACCTTCGGCACGATGGTGAGGGTAGGAGAAGGAATACCTAGCTAGACAAATATGTATTTTATCAGATGTGGATAAATGCTATGGGGAAAGATAAAGCAGGAAAGAACAAGGAGATGCGATGCCCATAGATGGACAAGGAAGTTCTCCTTGGTGAAGTGACATTTAAGCAGAGATGAAAAGGTGGTGAGGGCGTCAGGCTTTGGGTGTCTGGAGCAAGTGTGTTCCAGGCAGGGGGAAGAACAGGCACAAAGATCCGTGCGATCTTTGATCCATGTCAGTTATGTTTGAGGAACAGTAGGCTGTCATGGCTGGGACAGAGAGAGAGAGAGAGGAGAGTGGTAGGAAATGAAATCTGAAAGGGACTTGATTCTGACTGGACTTTGGTTTTACTCCCAGTGAATCAGGAAGTCACTGGGAAGCGTCACAAAGAGGAGTGATACTCTGACAATTTTTGAAGGATCACTCTGGTTGCTGAGTTAGAAATAGAAAGAATGTGGCAGCTGGGAGACCGATGAGGAGGTGATTGCAATCATCTGGGGTGGCTGATACAATCTATCTTAGAAAGTTGCACAGTTCGTGTTTTTTATTTTAGGCAAGTTCATCAACATTTGCCTTTCAGATTCTTAATGAACGTTTCGGTCTATTTAGGGAATAAGGCATGTGCCTAAGTGATCTGCGCACAGTAGCAGAAAATGGAATGTGAGGAGCTCAATAGCAGAGATGTCCGTGGAGGCAAAGTGTGGTTGGGACAGGAAGGGACTGAGCCAGCTTGGCATGTGAGAATGACACAGGACGGGTTTTTCTTGAGATTGTCACAAATACAGACCTGTACATTCGCACAAACTAAATCCCACAACTTTTCACTCATAAAATGCTACGTTTCCTATGCCATACACCAATTTAAAATAAGTTTTACCCCAGTGAGCTAGGTTGCCTATAAATACCACAAGTGATCAAATCCCATATATGCACGAGAGACTCCTGCATTCTTGGTGTTCTCTTGTTTTAATCCAGTGTGTTTCCAATACCAGTCTGGCCTGAGTTAGCAAAGGTTGGCTTCTAGAAAGTCATGAAGGGAAGTTTGTTTTTGTTTTCTTTCCTTCCTTCCTTCTCTCTCTCTCTCTCTTTCTCTCTCTCTCTCTCTCTCTCTCTCTCTCTCTCTCTCTCTCTCTCTCCCTCTCTCTCCCTGGCTCTACCCCAGTCTGCTCTGTCAGAATCTCTGGAAGAGGGAATCCAATGGGATACTGATTTGGAGACCACTGCTTCAGTCCCCGTTTTACAGTCTTCTGGGGCACAGGCTATATCAGTAGCCGTTAAGATAACCTGAATGTTGAGGGCTGTAGAAGATTTGGGTAAGTGGAATTGAGGGTGGAGGAGAGGCCGTTTCAGACAAAGGGGATAGAACACCAAAAGACACAGGAGCCAGAAGTGGTAATTGTGGTGACTTCTGATGATTTGATTTATGATGAGAGCTTAATGACTGGATTTGCCTGGAATGTGGAGTGCACGGTACTCTGAGGGAAGTAGAAAGAAGGTTCTGGGATTAGACTGCCTTACAGCTTGAGCAAAGGACACTAGCGTTCATTTTCTAGCCAATAGGGAGTCAGCTGAAGTTTTTAATGAATGATAACACCATAGGACTATGGTTCAAGAACCAAATAATCTAACACTCATGTGTAATAATAACTGATGTGTCACAAGACCAGAAATAAGAAAGCTTTTACTAAGAGTCTAGGAGAGAGGTAGTTCAGGGTTTAAGCTAAGAACTGGCCACTGGGCTGTGTAGGTTGGAATAAATGTGAGAGCCAGAAGGCATGTTCAGTCGAAGAGAAACAAGGTCTGAGGTGGTACAGGGGTCTTAAATACAATAAATTTGGAAGAGGGGCCAGTAGCTTCAGCTATTAGGTTGGTACGAAAGTAAATGTAGTTCTAGACCATGAACTTTGAATTATTATAAGTAGGCTCAAGCACATCTTTGTTAATGAACCATAACAATGAATACATTTTTGCCAATGAGACATAAGTTTGTTTATTCCTGTAGTGTAAAAATCCATGTTTGGGGATTCGATTAACCCTTGAAAAGTATTTTTCTGCATTCTGCTGGACGTGGAAGTGTTTTCCCTGCAAAAAGTTGTCAAGATGCTTGTCGAAGTGGTAGTTGGTTGACAAGAGGCCAGATGAATATGGCGAATGAGGTAAGACTTCAAAGCCCTTGAAGCGTTTGTTGTGTGACACGCGTTTGGGGTGTTGTCGTAGAGAATTCGGCCCTTTGTGTTGACCGATGCCTATGCAGGTGTTGCAGCTTTTGGTACATCTCATCGGTTTGCTGAGCATGTCTCAGTTGTCATGATTTGGCTGGGATTCAGAAAACCGTAGTGGATCAGACTGGCAGCAGACCACTAAATAGCGACCATGACCTTTTTTTTTTTTTGCTGCAGGTTTGGCTTTGAGAAGGGCTTTGGAGCTTCTACTCAGTCCACCACTGAGCTGGTCAGTGCTGGCTGTCATATAAAATCAACTTTTCATTGCATGTCACAATCTGATTGAGAAATGGTTCATTGCTGTTGCATAGAATAAGAGAAGACGGCACTTCAAAATGATGTTTTTTTGTTGTTTTTTGTCAGCTCATGAGGCAACCACTTATCAAAGTTTTTCACCTTTCCATTTTGCTTCAAATGCCAAACAACTGTAGAAAGGTCGACATTGAGTTCTTCGGCAACTTCTCATGTGGCTTGCAAAGGATCAGCTTTGATAATTGTTCTCAGTTGGTCATTGTCATCTTCTGGTGGCCAGCCACTATGCTTGTCATGTTCAAGACTGTTGTCTCCTTTGCAAAACTTCTTGAACCAGCACTGTATGTTCACTAGCATCTCCTGGGCCAAATGTGTTGTTGGTGTTGTCTACACTGCTTTTCAACCCATTTTGAATTTGAATTAAAAAATCACTCCAATTTGCTTTTTGTCTAACATCATTTCCATAGTCTAAAATAAATATAAAATAAACAGCAGATAATAATTCATTATCAAAAAAATAAAGCGAGTAATGCACATTAAAATGATATATAACATAGTTACATTCATTAAGAATGTATGCCCATATCAAACGGAAAATTTCAACTTGCAAAAACCACAATTATGTTTGCACCAACCCAAGAGAGAAGAGAGAAGAGATGTAGGGAAATTTAGTGTGAGTCATATGGATTTGGAGATGCTGATGCTATAACCAGCTACAGCCAATGAAAAATGACTTAACACAGTTCTAAGTATCTTGAAGCCAACTGTGCTATTTATGTGAGAAACAGTCTTTCATTTTCAAATTTAAAATTTTATTTTGAAATGTACACATTTAATCCAGAATAGTCTATGGAATGGATATGTACTGAATAAGTCTGTTCACTTTTAAATGTATTTGCAATTCGTAGTGTTCCATTTCACTACAGCTTTCTGAAGAGATCTAAGTTCTTTATGAAAATTGTATCATAATAGTCAAGAATTTAGGATTACTTCCTTGTTCAGGGTCTTATCTGTAATTATCCTCTTATTTAACATTATCGCTTTTTGACCTACTTTATGTCTTAACTTTAACATAATATTTTTTCATTACCCAGAATCTAATTTTGGTTTAAGAAACTCTAAAAATAACTAAAATTGGGTACAGGCTGTGACATTTTAAGAAATCAAGGAACATATTTAATCGTAGCACCCGGTTTAATACCCCACATGAGAGAAATAAAGCAAAGCATTATCAAGACATTCCCTCAATACAGCTCATTCAGCTGCCTTTGAGTCTTTATTCTTTACTGGTCTCTAGAGCCTCAGTACCTATTTTCTACTCTCTCTGAAGGGAAATTCAAGCTTTCCATTTTTTCCAGGGCCTTCACTACATGAGCAATGACTGTTTATGTATGTCAATATCCCCTATTTTTCTGTTCATCAAGTATTCAGGTATGTTCACTCTTCTGGGAGAAGTAAAGACTCATATGAAGGTCATGTTGCATATTTTCCTCTCCTAGCCTTCAGAGATTGCTGGTGGCCAACATGCCTAGGTGGGAGACTGTATGGGAAGTGAGGTGTATGAATAAATAAACTGTCTTCTGGAAAGGGCTCCATGAAACTCCTTCTGTGAGTCAGTGGAGTCATTTATCTTCAGGGTTGTCAATCTAGCACCTTTTGTGGAAATTAAATTCACCGAAAATGTGAAAAGAAAAAAAGGGATGGCTGAGAACTTTTAAAAATTATTGTCAGACACCTAATTACAAATTCAAGAAGCTCAGAGAACACCAGATCTTACTTTCCTGCTGGCATAAGCTAAATGATTATGTTATTCAAATTAAAAAGATGGAAAATGCTACTGGATTTGAACAACACTTTACACCAAATAGACCTAATAGACACATGCAGAACATTGCATCCAACAGCACAAGAATACACATTCTTCCCAAGCAAACACAGACTATTCTCCAGGTAGGTAATATGTTAGACTACATGACAAACCTTAGCAAATTTAAGACTGAAATCATATCAAATACCTTTTTGGACCACAATGATATGAAATTAGAAATCAATAACAGGGGAATTTGGGAAAATTTACAAATACGTGGAAATTAGGTAACATGCTCCTAAGTAACCAATAGGTCAACAAAGAATAAAAGGAAAGTTTAAATACATCTTGAGACAAATGAAAATGAAAACACAGTGTACCAAAACATATGAGATGCAGCAAAAGCAGTTCTAAGAGGAAGGTTTATAGAAATAAACACCTACATCCAAAAGGAAGAAAGATCGCAAATAAATAACTTAATGTTATGGCTTAAGAACATAGAAAAAGAAGAACAAACTATTCCACTGTAAGTAGAAGGAAAGAAATACTGAAAAGCAGAAATAGATAAAATAAAAACTATAAAAATAATACAAAAGATGAACAAAACTGAGTTGGTTTTTTGAAAAGATAAAATCAAAAGGGTTTAGTTAGACTAAGGGAAAAAAAAGAGAAGACTCAAATAAAATCAAAAATGAAAGAGGAGACATTGCAACTAATACCACATAAATACAAATAATTATGAGACTGTTATGAACAATGATATGCCAAAAAATAGATATCCTAGGAGAAATGGATAGTTTTCTAGACACAAAACCTACCAAGACTGAATCATGAATAAACAGAAACTCTGAACATGACACCTGAAAAGCCAAATACATAAGAGGTGAGGTGTGGTGGAGGAAAGCAGCTTTATTCACCTGCCAGCAATTGAGGAGACGGTCAGGCTCACACTTCCAAGAAACCGTCTCATCGTCTGGGGTGTAGGCAGGGTCTTCAAAAGGAAAACTGAGTATGAGGATCACACAGGAGGAACACAGTCTGGCACATTCTAGTGACTATCTTAAGTTATTGTCCATCGGTGGTGCTGGCAGGCACCATCTCAGCTACAACTATTCCTACCTTGATTAATAGATTAACTACCTTGAAGTAATCTCCGGGTGGGAGAGAATTTCATGGCTGGGCCTTTATGTCGGTTTGTTTCAGGACAACCCCTTGGAATTTCTAAACAAGGGGGTACAAGGGAGTGTCTGGAAGTAAAAGGGCGAAAAGAAACTTCTAAAGCATGTCTCAAGGCTGCATTTTAGGAGTAAGAGAGAGAAAAGAAAAAAAAAGTTTAAAATGCATCTTAAGGCAAAAGATACATGTTTATAATTCCCCACTGTCAAATTCCATTCCATTTCTACAGAAAGTGGGTGACATATTTGATCTAGTCACATCCTACTGAAGAAGAATGTTGTTATGAGTCCGTGGAATGGAATTTGTCCACCTGGAGTTGGAAGTATCCTGACTACCTGAACTTATAGAAGGAACTGTTGCAGCATCGTGGTGTGACAACCCAGGCGCTTTTGAGAGAACCGGTCCTGCATCTCCATAAGAATGTCCAGCAGCAATAGAATCCACAGCAACAAAAAGGGACAATAAGAAGAATAGCAATTATATCACATATGTGCTACAAAGTTGACCCAATCATGCCACGAGGGAGTCTCTAGACAGCGGTTTTATAACTGAAACGTGGGTGTCTGATGCTTGCATAACCTAAGTTATAATGTGGGAATACTCTGGAATACACACATAACATTCAGTCTTCATCAGTGTACAAGTGATCAAAATCTATTTTGTAGGGCCATTTGCCTGGTTTGTGAAGTTTCTTCAGTGAGAATGGTGATAACGTGGCAAATGTTACAAGAGGCAGCAATATGTTTTTCCCCCACCTGGGGGAAAAATGTCTGGGGGTAAAACCTCCAGGATGCTTGCTTCTGATGGTGATATCTGAGTTTTATGTTTTCCCAGTTGGTAGAGAAGGTACTCAAATAAGGCACAACATGTCCTGGAAGATAGAGACACTCCCAGGTGCATTTGCTGGTCCAGTCATAAGGCAAGTAGGGCAGCCATGTGTCTTATAAACCCATAGTCATCCCTGTGGGAGGGATGGGCTCCCTTACCCCTGATGCTGTTTTTCCATCCCAGGTTTGGGTCTTAGCTTGAGGCATGCTGCTGGTATGCATCTCAACACACAAGAGTGCATGACCCAGCACTCATATTTGTGCTGTAATTAGCCACCCTATGCCATCATGCACAAAATATCCTACTTGTGGGGGTTATGTTGACCTGCTCCCCTATTAAGTAAAGGAGGGGTTTTTTGTGTCATTGAATGTGGGGAACCAACCACAGGAAGGGCAAATGGCCTTGAGAAGAAATGGGTGTGAGCTGTAGATCCCAGCACAGAAGCAACTCCAAGAACTCAGGTTAGCTGTTTGGATACTTCACGGCAGGCCTATAGAGGAGGACAGAGATGCTTCCTCATAAATCCAACAGACTGTTTTATTTTGGAGAAAGGCCACTGTCTGTGCCCATTCAGCAAAGGGGTTAGTATTATCAGGAATAGCTCATTTAGTGTTATTGCACCCATTGGGAACTTTATATTGACAGAAGGAGTTTCTATTTATCTGTGTGGTTGCTTTTTAAGCAGCAATTTTAGGTTCTCCCTTTTTAAGTCTTAGGATGATCCAATCTCCTAGTTGACATGAAGGCAGGGCCATGTCTGTGGGATGAGTCATCCTGTTAGAAGCAAACTCATCAATAGAGTCTTGACTAGAATAGGAAAAACCAACCAAAAATATATATATCTTAACTCCTCCACCCCATGAAATAAATGAACTCCATCTTGGCCCAAAGGACTGCAGATAAACCTTATTTGGCAGTGCTTCTTTTTAAAGCAAGTTCATCTTTTCCAGTTTTTCCCATTGACTGTGGTCATGAAGATGGCAGTCTAAACATTGTGGGAAGGGGTGAGTCACAGCTTTCTTTGACATTTCTGCAACCACTACCTCCGCTGTCAGTTGTGCCTTGGGTTCCTGTGGGAATATGATGACACATCAGCTAAACATCTATACAATGGATTAGAGGAGGAGTTATGAATATTCATGGAGGTAACAAATGTGTACCTAACATAGGAGTCATGCTTTAGTAGAGACTTAACCTTTGGCAGGTAGGGTCGTAAGTCTTGCTTATAATTTGATATCTTATTGTCATGAAGAATCTGAACAGTCTTACGATCTCTGGTCAATTGTTGGGTCAATACTCCAGAAGAAAAATGGTATAATGTGGTGTGTCTGACCTTTTGTCCCATCATGGCCAAGAACTAAGTTTTTAAGGTTTATCTGCAGTCCTTTGGGCCAAGATGGGGTTCATTTATTTCATGGGGTGGAGGAGTTAAGATATATATTTTTTGGTTGGTTTTCCCCATTCTAGTCAAGATATGCCAGAGGATCATTGATGGCCAAGCTTTCATTTTGTCCCATATTGTTCTCAGGGTGGTGTAGCTATCTGCCCCAGATCCCTCAGTGGGACCCTTAATGGCCAATGGATTTGAAGACAAAAGGTTTGTAGCCAATTATATATTCTAGGATAAACAGCAAGAGAGGTGGGCAGACACTCATCAACCCTTAAAATCTTTTAAGTAACATAAAAGCCAAAAACAAAAAAACAGAGTTAAAAAATGGACTTAGCTGACCTGTAATCACAGCACTATGGGAGGTTGAGGTGAGAGGACTGCCTGAGCCTGTGGGTTAAAGACCAGCTTGGGCAACTTGGTGAGACGTCATCTCCACAATAAATAAAAAAATTAACCAGGCATGGTAGAGTGCGCCTGTAGTTCTGGCTACTTGGAAGGCTGAGGCGGAAGGATCGCCGGAGCCCAGCAGGTTGAGGCTGCGGTGGCCGTGAGCGTGCCACTGCACTCCAGCCTGGGTCT
>NW_007238476.1:0-364 GCF_000164805.1 Carlito syrichta
ACAGCTAGCATATTGCTAAATGGACAGAAACTGGAAACATTTCACCTGAAAACTGGAACAGCACAAGGCTGCTCACTCTCATCTCTCTTGTTCAATATTGTGTTGGAAGTCCTAGCTCAGGCAATTAGACAAGAGAAGGAAATCTGAGGTATCCAAATAGGAAAAGAGGAAGGAAAGTTATCCCTCTTTGCTGATAATATGATCCTATACCTTGAAAATCCAAGAGAATCTGTCAAAAACCTGCTTGTGCTGATAAAAGCCTTTGACAAAGTCTCAGGGTACAAAATAAATGTACAAAAGACAATTGCATTCCTATACACCAACAACAAGGAGGCAGAGACCCAAATTAAAAGCACAATCCCAT
>NW_007238477.1:0-794 GCF_000164805.1 Carlito syrichta
AGCTAGTTTAGTCAGCTGGCAGGCCAGCTGGATAGCTAGTTAAGTCAGCTAGTTTAGGCACTTGGGTGGTCAAATGCCTATCTCGTTTATCAAGCAGTTAATTCAGGCTGCTTATCAGCTTCCCAGCTAGTTTAGTCACCTCGTTTATTCAGTTGTCTGTCCTGCTTGCTTGCTAGCCCAAAAGCTAGTCAATTCAGATGGCTAGACAGCTGGCTAGCTAGATATTTCAGCTAGTTAAGTCAGCTGGCTAGCTAGGTAGCTAGTTAGTTAAGTCAGCTATTTATGTTAGCTGGCTAACTAGTTAAGAAAGCTAGTTAAGTTGGCTAGCTGGGTATTTCAGGTGGTTAAGTTATCTGACTATTTAGGAAACTAGCTAGTTAAGTCAGTTGGTGAGCTAGTTTATCAGCTTGTTAAGTCAGCTGGCTAGCCAGCTGCCTAGTTGGGTGGCTAAGCTAGTTAAGTCAGCTGGCAGGCCAGTTGTTTATCTAGGGAGTTAGGTTGTTAAGTCAGCTGGCAAGCCAGGGGGATATGTCGGTAGCTAGCTATTTAAGTCAGCTGGCTAGCCACTTGGCTAGCTAAGGATGTCAGCTAGTTAAGTAAACTGGCAAGCCAGCTGGCTAACGAGTTAAATCAGGTAGTTGAGACTGCTGCGTAGTCAGCTGGCTAGCTGATTAAGTCAGCTAGTTAATTCAAGTGGCTAGCCAACTAACTAGCTAGGTAGCTACATATTTAATTCAGCTGTCTAGCCAGTTGGCTAGCTGGTTAAGTCAGCTAGTTAAGTCAGCTGGCTAGCC
>NW_007238477.1:1959-2612 GCF_000164805.1 Carlito syrichta
AGCTAGATAAGTCAGCTGAGTATCCAGCTGGGTAGCTAAGTACCTGGGAAGTTAGGTCAGCCAGCTAGCTAGCTGGCTCTCTAGTTAAGTCAGCTAGTTAATTCAGCTGTCTAGACACCTGGCTAGTTAGGTAGCTAGATACTTAAGTCAACTGTCTATCCCACTGACTGTCTAGATAAGTCACCTATTTAAGTCAGCTGGCTATCCAGTGGCTAGCTAGGTAGCTGGCAATTTATGTCAGCTGGCTAGACAGCTGGCTACATAGTTAAGTCGACTAGTTATGTCAGCTTGCTAGGCAGCTGGCTAGCTATATATCAGCCTGGTTAATTATGCTGACTAGCAAGCAGGCAAGTTGTTTAAGCCAGCTAGTTAAGTCAGCTGACTTGAAGTTGGCTAGATAGTTAGCAAGCTAGTTAAGTCAGATGGCTAGCCAGCAGTCTAGCTAATTAAGTCAGCTAGTTAAGTCAGCTGGCTAACAAGCTAGCTAGCTAGGTAGAGAGCTAGTTAATTCAGCTGTCTAGCCAACTGGCTAACTAAGTACATCAGCTAGCTGAGCCAGCTTGCTAGCCAGCTGGGTAGCTAGGTAGCAAGCTAGTTAAGTCAACTGGCTAGCCAGCTGGCTAGCTTGTTAAGTCAGGTAATTAATTCAGCTG
>NW_007238477.1:2701-5717 GCF_000164805.1 Carlito syrichta
GCTGGTTAGCTGGTTGAGTCAGCTTATTATTTCAGATGGCCAGCCAGCTGGCTAGCTAGTCAAGTCAGTTAGTTAAGTCACCTGGCTAGCCACCTGGCTAGCTGATTAAATCAGCTGGTTGTCAGCTGGCCAGCCAGCTGGCTAGCTAGGTTGCTAGCTAGTTATGTCAGCTAGTTAAATAATCTGGCTAGCTAGGTAGCTATATAGTTAAGTCAGTTGGTTAGTTGTTTAAGTCAGTTAGTTAAGTCTGCTGGCTAACCAGCTGCCTGTCATGCTAGCTATCTAGTTAAATCAGCTAGCTAGCCATCTGGCTAGCTAGTTAAGTAACCTAGTTAAGTCAGTTAGCTAGCCAGCTCGCTAGATAGTTAAAAAGCTAGTAAACTCAGATGTCTAGACAGCTGGGTAGCTAGTTATGTCAGCTAGTTAAGTCATCTGTTAGCAAGGTAGTTAGGTAAGTCAGCATGTATGTCAGCTTCTAGCTAGTTAAGTCAGCTAGTTAAGTGGGCTAGCTAGCTACATATCTAGGTAGGTAGCTAGCTGTTTATTTAAGGTAGTAAATTCAGCTCGGTATCTGGGTAGCTAGCTAGTATAGTCAGCTAGTTAAGCCAGCTGGCTAGATAGTTAAGTCAGCTATTTAAATCAGTTGGCTAGTCAGGTGCCTAGCTGTGTAGCCAAGTAGTTAATTCAGCTGGCTAGCCAGTTGGCTAGCAAGTTAAGTCACCTAGCTAAGACAGCTCACTAGTCAGCTGGATAGCTAGGTAGCTATGTACTTAAGTCAGGTGGCAAGCCAGCAGGATACATAAGTAGCTAGCTATTTAAGTCACCTGGCTAGCCAGCTGGCTATCTACTGATGTCAGCTAGTTAAGTCAGCTGGCTAGCCAGCTGGCTAACAAGTTAAGTCATGCAGTAGAGTCAGCTGGCTAACCAGCTGTTTAGCTGGATTGGTCAGCTAGTCAATTTAACTGGCTAGCCATCTGGGTAGCTAGGTAGCTAGTTAGTTAAGTCAGCTGGATAACCTGCTGGCTAGCTAGTTTAGTAGGCTAATTCATTCAGCTGGCTAGCCACCCGGCCTGGAGGGTAGCTAGCTAATTAAGTGTGCTGGCTAGCTGGCTGGTAAGCTAGTTATGTCAGTGAGTTAAGTGAGCTGGCTAGCTGACTGGTTAGCAAGGTGTCTAGCTAGGTAATCCGGCTGGCAAGCCAGATGTCTATCTAGTTAAGTCAGCTAGTTAAGTAATCTAGATAGCTGGCTGGCTATCTAGGTTGCTGGCAAGATAAGCCGGCTGGTTAGCAGGCTGTTCAGGTAGGTGGCCTAGCTAGGTAACTAGCTAGTTATCTCAGCTAATAAATTCAGCTGGCTAGCTAGGTAGCTAACTAGATAAATCAGCTAGTTAAGGCAGCTAGCTAGCTAGTTAAGTCAGCTAGTTAAGTAATCTAGCTATCCAGCTGGCTAGCTTGTTAAGTCACCTAGTTAAGTCAGTTCTTTAGCTAGCTGGGTAACTAGTTAGCTAGATAGTTAAGTCAGCTGGCAAGCATGTGGTTTATGTATGTAGCTAACTAATTAGGTCAGCTCGCTAGCCACCTCATTAGCTAGTAATGATAAAGTTAAGGTAGCTAGCTAGATAAAACAGCTGGTTAGCCGTCTAGCCAACAAGGGAGCTAGTTATTTACATCAGCTGGCTAGCCAGCTAACCAGCCAACTAGCTAGTCAGGTAGTTAAGACAGCTATCTAGCCAGTTAGCTAGTTAAGTCAGCTAGCAAGTCATCTACTATTTAGCTACCTAGTTAAGACAGCCAACTAGTTATGTTGCTAGTCAGCTAACTATTAAAGTCAGCTAGCAAGTCAGCTAGCTATTCAGCTAGGTAGTTAAGTCAACTAGTCAGCTAACTACCCAGTTAACCAACTAATTAAGTCAGCTAGTTAGACAGCTAGATAGCTTGTTTGCTAGCTAGTTATGTAATCTAGATAGCCAGCTAGCTAGTCAGCTAGATCATTAAGTCAGCTAGCAAATCAGCTAGTTACTTAGCTAACTAGTCCGTTGGCAACTCAGCTCGCTGGTCAGCTAAATAGTGGGATTGCTCGTTTTCCAGCAGGTCCGTTAAATAGTCAGCTCACTCGCCTGCCAACTGGTCAGCAAACTAGTCGGCTCGCTCGCTACCCAACAGTTCAATGACTTGTCGGCTCACTCACAGGTCAACAGGTCAGCTAACTTGTCGGCTTTCCCACCAACTAACTAGTTAAATCAGCTCACCAGTTTGCTTGCTCCACGGTTGACTAGTTAAGGCAGCTCACACTTCCGATCACTGGCAGGCCAACTAGTTAACTCGGCTCACCACTCAGCTCAATCATTGGTCTACTAGTTAAGTCTTCTGAGCTGTTGGCTCACTCACAAGCCAACTAAATTCAGCTGACCAGTCAGTTCACTCGCCAGTCAATTAGTTAAGTCGCGGACAGTTGGGCTCACTCGCTGGCCAACTAGTTAAATCAGCTGACAAGATGGCGACTTGCCGGCTGACTAGTTATGTCAACTGACAATTTATTTCATTGACCGGCCAACTTGTTTAGTCAGCTCAACTGTCAGCTCACAAGCAGACCAACTAGTAAAGTCAGCTAAATGGTCAGCCTACTAGCCAGCCAACTAGTTGAGTTAACTAACCCATCGTTCTACTAGTCAGCCAACATGTCAGCTGATAAATTAGCACAGCTAACTAGTAAGCCTACTAGTTAGGTCACCTAAAAAGTTAGTCAAAATATCGGCCGAATACTTAGTTCAGCAAACCAGAATACCAACTCGTAAACCAAGCTAACTAGTGGGCCAACTCATCAGTCAACTAATTGACTCAGCTAACTAGTTGGCCGTCTAATTGGTCAACTTGTTAAGCCAGCTAGCAAGTCGGCCATGTAGTCAGCTAACGTGCTATACCAGCTAACTAGTCGGCCGACTCATCAGCCAACAAGTTAAGTCACATAGCTAACTCATTAACCAACTAGTTAAGTCAGGTAATTTACTCGTTTATC
>NW_007238477.1:6328-7389 GCF_000164805.1 Carlito syrichta
TTAAGTCAGCTTCTTGAGCCAGCTATCTAGCTAGTTAGCAAACGGGTTGTGTCAGCTGGTGAATAAGCTACCTAGCTAGTTAGCTAACGAGTTAAGTCACCTGGATGAGTCAGATAGCTAGCTTATTACTTAATGAGCTAAGTAAGCTGGTTGAGTCAATTAGCTAGCTTGTTAATTAACAAGTTAAGTCAGATAATTAGAAAGCTAGCTAGCACGTTAAGTAAGGAATAAGCTAACTAGCCAGCTAGCTGGTTAAGTCAGGTGGTTAGCTAGTTGCCTAGCTATTTAACTCACCTAGTTAAGTCAGCTCACTGGACAGCAGGTTTACTAGGAAGTTAGGTTGTTAAGTCAGTTGAAAAGTCAGCAGGCTATGTAAATAGGTAGCTAGTTAAATAGCTGGCTAGCCATCTGGTGTCTAGTTATGTCAGCTAGTTGAGTCAGCTGGCTACTCAGCTCTCTAGCTAGATAGATAGCTAGTTAAGTCTGCTGGCTAACCTGCTGCCCCTTCATTAATCCTGCTAGGTAAGTCAGCTGGCTAGCCTGATGACTAGGTAGGTAGCTAGGCATTAAGTCAGCTGTATAGTCACCTGGTTAGCTAGTTAAGTCAGATAGTTAAGTCAGCTTGTTAGCCATCTTGCTAGCTAGGTAACTAGGTAGGTAAGTAGTTATATCAGCTGTGTAGCCTGCTGGCTAGATAGATAAGTCACCTACATAAGTCAGCTGACTAGCCCACTTGATAGCTAGTTAGCTTGATATTTATTCAGCTGGCTAGACAGCTGGTTAACTAGATATGTCACCTAGTTAATTCAGCTGGAAAGTCAGATGGCTAGCTATGTAGTAAGCTAGTTAATTCAACTGGCTAGAAAGCAGGCCAGCTAGAAAATCCAGCTAGTTATGACAGGTAGTGACCTAGTTAAGTCAGTTTTCTAGCCAGCTGGCTAGCTAATTAAGTCCACTAGTTAACTCAGCTGGCTATACAGGTGGCTGGAGAGGTAGAGAGCTAGTTATGTCACCTGGTTAGCCAGCTGGATTACTAGTTAATTCAGCTAGTTTAGTCACAT
>NW_007238478.1:0-786 GCF_000164805.1 Carlito syrichta
CTAGCTAGCCAGTGTGCACGACAGCTGACATATATATCCAGTTACATATCTAGCCAGCTGTCTAGCCAGTTGACTTAACTAGGTGACATGTAGCTAGTCAGCTGTTTAGAAGGCTGACCTTACTGCCTAGCTACCAGCTTGACAGATAGATAGCCAGCTGAGTTATCTAGGTAGCTAAATACATAGCCCTCTGACTTGCAATCTCACTTAATTACCTAGCTACCTACCTAACCAGCTGGATAATAAGCTGACTTAACTAGATTACTTAACTAGCCAGCTAAATGGCTATCCAGCTGACTTAAATAGCTAGCTACACAGCTAGGCAGCTGGCTAGCCTGCTGATTAGCTCGCTGACTTCACTAGCTAGAAAACTGACTTAACTGGCTGACTTAACCAGCTAGCTACATAGCTAGTCAGCTGTTTTAATATGGTGGTTTAACTAGCTAGTTAAATAGCTTAACTAGCAAGATAGCTGATATATCCAGCTGACTTAACTCGTTAACTATCTAGCTAGCTTGTCTACTCAAGCAGCTGAGCCAAATGGGAGGGCCTGCTTTATATTGTGCTCAGGTACCGGGCTTCTTGTTTAATGTCTACCTTTAAGTCTCTGAGTACAGAAAGTCCTTATCAGGACAATATCAAGGATGGTTGGTGTCTGGAGATGTTAATGCCTGGAGGAACCGACCCTAGTTGTGCGACTAGAGCTTCACCACCTCTCAACGTACCTGGTTGCCCCTTCAATGATACAGAAAAGGACTGGTCACTCGTCTAGTGAAATACTGGATT
>NW_007238479.1:0-881 GCF_000164805.1 Carlito syrichta
CACAGCCCCTTGTCAAGGAAGAAAAATAATCGGGGTTATAACAGTCCTCTGTCCTTAAAATAAACAGGCCAACACTTTTGGGCTAAACAAGAGTCAGGGTTTAGAAGCTGGAACATAGGTAATAGAAGTCCTCATATGCAGAATCTACATGATCTCTAGTTAAGAAGAATGAAGAAACCTCTTTTACATGGTTCCTACGTCACAATATCTACATGACAAGTTGCTAATGGCAAAACAAGAATCAGGGTTTCCAAACAGTTTCAAACAGTATTCTGGGGAAAGGGAGTCCTCATATACAGGACATTACATGGCCTCTCGGTAAAGAAGAAAAAGGAATCTGTGATACCCAAGTCCAGAATCCGAAAAATTCTCAGTGTGTCTTGCTGCGGTATAATCAAGAATGAAGACGTAGAGCTCGTCTCATGTTTCAGAGATATTTGGCTTGTGGGTATTATGAATCAGTCATTTTAGGACTTCATCAAAATTCTAGTCCTCTTGAGAGTTGTAATCGGGTATCTTGTAGTACAAATCCCTTAAGTTCCTCGGGCAATTAAGGCCAAATTCCCGAAAAAAAAGTATCATATTGCCGAATTTGGATGTAACTGTGGTCTTAAGATGAACTTGATAATCCTTACATTTCCATTTCTACTTTATATGTAGAGTGGCCGAGGGTTTCGCACTGGCCAAATTTTTAGTACAAATTATTAAAATGTAACCAGGATCCATGGATTCCAAGTTCCTAGGAACATCTAGGCATCTGAATTTTGTACACAGAATTTTGGAATCCCCATGGAGAGGGAAATTCAGGGCATCTTGCTGAGAACGGAAAGGGATTCTGGTCTTGAAGTTCTCAATCACCGAAATCTACAAAGTCTCTTGAT
>NW_007238480.1:0-886 GCF_000164805.1 Carlito syrichta
TACACAGGAAACTGCACTGCCTATTGCTAAAGCAGAATAAGGAATCTGGTTTACACGTGTCCTCCACCCCAATAAAACTTCAGGGTTTCATGCTAAGGGCTAAACACGAATTTGGGTTTTTGAAGCATAAACTAGGGAAATGAAATGCTCATATACAGACAAATGCACTGACTTTTCCTAAAAAGTATAAGGAATGTGGCTGACAATTTTTCTCACTCTCCAAAAAAATATACGTCGTCTTCCTAAGATCTAAACAAGAATCAAGATTTCGACGCATGTATCTGTGAAGAGGAGTACTCATATACAGGTAACTGCACAGCTGTTGCTAAAAATAAGGAATCTGGTTTATACAAGTCTTCACTCCTGAAAATCTACAGGGCATCTTCCTGTTGGCTAAAGAAGTATGAGGGATTTGAGGCATGAATGTGGGTATTAGGAATCCTCATATACAGGAAACTACATGGCCTCTTGCTAATAAAAGAGAAGAAATCTATTTTCCACAATTCCTCTATCAAAAAATTTACATGACTTCTTACTAAGGGATAAACAAGAATGAGGGTTTCGAAACAGGAATCATGGAAAAGACAGTCATCACATACAGTACACTATATGACATCCAACTAAGTATGAATAAATAATCATTGTTGTTCGCGCCCTCAATCCAGAAAGTTCCCAGCTTGTGTGATATGAGACAAACAAGAAACAGATCTTCGAGCTCCCCAAATGTTTCAGAGCAATTTAGCTTTCGGATATTATGAATCGGTCATTTCAGGACTTCAGCAACATTCTGGTCCTCTTAAAAGTTATAAATGGCATTGGGCCCTCCAAGTCCTTTAGGTTCCTCAGAACATCTAACGCCAGATTCCAGGACAAAAAGAGTCTCTTG
>NW_007238481.1:0-3109 GCF_000164805.1 Carlito syrichta
TAGTTTAGTCAACTGTCTAGCCATGTGGCTAGGTAGGGTAGCTAGATAGATAAGTCAGCTTGCCAGCCAGCAGGCTAACTGTTCAAGTCAGTTAGTTAATTCAGCCTGCTAGCCTGCTCAATAGGTAGGTAACTAGCTAGTTAAGTGAGCTGGCTAGACTTCTTGCTAGCTTAAGTAAACTAGGTAAGTCAGTTGGCTAGCCACCTGGCTAGATAGGTAGCCAGCTAGTAAAGTCAGTCATTTAAGTCAGTTGGAACCAGCTGACTAGGTAGTTAAGTCAACTCGTTAAGTCAGTTGGTTGTCCAGCTGATTAGCTACTTAAAAAGATAGTTAAGTCACATGGATAGACATCTGGCTAGATAGTTGTTTCAGCTAGTTAAGTCACCTGGCTAGCTAGGAAGCTAGCTATATAATTCAGCATGTTATGTCACCTAGGGAGCTAGTTAGGTTAGCCTGTTAAGTCAGCTGGCTAACTAGATAGCTAGCTAGGTAACTAGCTAGTTAAGCCAGATAGTTAAGCCAGCTTGCTAGCTAGGTTGCTAGCTGGTTATGTCAGCTAGTTAAGTCAGCTTGCTAACTAGTTAGGTCAGTGAGTTATGTCACCAGGCTAGCCAACTTCCTAGCTGAGTAGCTAGCTAGTTAAGTCAACTGGTTAGCCAGTTAGCTAGCCAGTTAAGTAACCTAGATAAGTCAGCTCACTAGACAGCTGGTTTTCTAGGTAGCTAGGTAGTTAACTCAGCTGACAAGACAGTGGGCTATGTAGGTAGCTAGCTAGTTAAGTCAGCTGGCTATCCAGTTAGCTAGCTAGGTTGCTAGGCAGTTAGGTCAGCATACTAGCCAGCTGGCTAGCTACTTACATCACCTAGTAAAGTCAACTGGCTAGACAGCTGGCTAGCTACATAGCTAGATAGTTAAATCAACTGTCTAGCCCACTGGCTAGCTAGTTAAGTCACCTAGTTAAATCAGCTGGCTATCCAGTGGGCTACTGGGTAGTTTTCTACTTAAGTCAGCTATTGAGACAGCTGACCAGCTGGTTAAATCACCTAGTTAACTCAGCTGGCTAGACAGGTGGCTAGCTATATAGCAAGCTAGTTAATTCAGCTGACTATCAAGTTGGCCAGCTGTTTAATTCAGCTAGGTAAGTCAGCTGGCTAGCCAGCTGGCTAGCTATTTAGCAAGCTAGTTAAGTCAGTTGGCAAGACAACTGGCTTGCTAATTAAGTGAGCTAGTTAAATCAGCTAGCTAGCCAGCTAGCTAGATAGGTAGGGAGCTAGTTAAGACAGTTGGCTAGCCAGCTGGCTAAATAGTTAAGTCAGCTTGTTGAGTCAGCTGACTAACAAGCTTGCTAGCTGGTTAAGTCAAGTAGTTAAGTGAGCTGTCTATCCAGCTGACTAGCTAGGCAGCATGCTAGTTAAGTCTGCTGGCAAGAGAGCTGGCTGGCTGGTTAGGTCAGCTAGTTAATTCACCTGGCCAGTCAGCTGGCTAGCTAGATAAATCACCTAGTCAAGTAAGCTGGCTAGTTAGTTAATCAGTTAGTTAAATTAGCTGGCTAACCAGTTCCTAGCAGGATAGCTAGCTTGTTATTCAACTGGATAACCAGCTGGCTAGCACATATAGTCACCTAGTTAACTCAGGTCGCTGACCAGTAGGTTAGCTAGGTAATGAAGTAGTTAAGATAGTTGGCAAGCCAGCAGATTATGTAGGTAGGTAGCTAGTTAAGTCAGCTGGTTAGCCATCAGGCTATCTAATTATTTCAGCTAGTTAATTCAGTTGGTTTATCCAGCTGTCCAGCTAGGTAGCTAACTAGTTAATTCTGCTGGCTAGCCAGCTAGCTACTTTGTTAAGTCAGCTAGTTATGTCAGCTAGATAGGCTACTGGTTATCTAGGTAACTAGGCAATTAAGTCAGCGGCCTAGCCAGCTGACCAGCTAGATAAGTCAGCTAGTTTAGTCAGCTGGCTAGCTTGTTAAGTCAGTTCTCTCTCCAGCTGGCTATCTAGTTAAAAAGCTTGTTACATCCAATGGGTAGACAGCTGGCTCACTAGTTATTTCAGCTAGTTAGTTACTTGGCTAGCTAGGTACCTAGCTAGTTAATTCAGCTTGATATGTCAGCTAGCTAGCTAGTTAAATCAGCTAGTTAAGTGAGCTAGCTATAGGATAGCTAGCTAAGTAGCTAGCTAGTTAAATCATCTAGATAAGTCAGCTGGCTAGCTAGGTAGCTAGCTAATTAAGTCAGCTAGTTAAGTCAGCTGGCTAGCTAGTTAAGTTAGTTAATTAAGTCAGCTGGGTAGCCAGCTGCCAAGCAGGATAGCCACCTTTATGTCAGCTGGTTAGCCAACTTGCTAGCTAGTTAAGTCACCTAGTTAAGTCAGCTCGCTGGCCAGCAGGTTAGCAGATTGTTAGGTAGCTAAGACAGCTGACAAGCCAACGAGCTATGTATGTAGGTAGCTAGTTTTGCCAGCTGGCTAGCCTGATTGCTATCTAGTTAAGTCAGACAGTCAAGTCAGCTGGCTAACTGGCTGGCTAGCTAGGTGGTTGGCAAGTTAAGTCGACTGGCTAGCAAGCAGTTCAGGTAGGTGGCCAGCTGGTTAAGCTGGCTGGAAAGCCGGTTGACCAGCAGGGTGCCATGCTAGTTAAGCTGGCAGGCTATCCACCTGTACAGTCAGAATGCTGGCTATTAAAGCCAGCTGACTAACCAGCTGGCCAGCCCTCTAACTACCTAGCCGGCTGCCTAGACAGCTAGCCAGCCAGCTAGCTATCTAGTTAAGCCAGCTAGCTAGCCATCTAGCCAACCAGGTAGCTAACTACTTAAGTCAGCTGGGTAGCCAACTAGCCAACCACCTAGCTAGTCAGATAGTTAAGTCAGTTAGCTAGCCAGTTAGCTAGTTAATTCATCTAGCAAGTCAGCTAAGCATTCTGCTAACTAGTTAAATCAGCTAGCTAGTCAGTTAGCTATTCAGCCAGATAGTTAAGTCAGCTAGCCAACCAACTAGTCAGCTAGCTAGTTAAGTCAGCTAGCTAGACAGCTAGATAGCTTCTTTTCTAGCTAGTTATGTCAGCAAGATAGCCCAGGTAGCTATTGTGCCAGCTAGTTAGGTCAGCTAGCAAATC
>NW_007238481.1:3316-6489 GCF_000164805.1 Carlito syrichta
TCAGGTCAGGCAACATGTCAGCTCACTCGCCTGCCAACTGGTCTGCAAACTACTTGGCTCGCTAGCCAGCCAACAGTTCAACTACCTTGTCAGCTCTCTTGCAGGCCAACAGGTCAGCCAACTTGTCAGCTTGCTCGCCAACCAACTAGTTAATTCAGCTCACTGGTCAAATCGCATGCTGGCTGACTAATTAAGGTAGCTCACGCATTGGATCACTCGCCAGCCAACTAGTTAAGTCAGCTCACCAGTTGGCTCAATTGCCAGTCGAATAGTTATGTCTTCTGACCAGTTGGCTCACTCATCAGCCGACTAAAGTCAACTGACCAGTCAGCTCACTCGCCCGCTGCATAGTTAATTCAGCTGACCAGTTAACTCACTTGCCAGCCGACTAGTTACATCAGCTGAGCAATCGGCTCACTTGCTGGATGACTAGTTAAGTCAGCTGACCAGTCAGCTCACATGTCGGCTGACTAGTTAAGTCAACTAACTTGTCGGCTGACTACTCGGCCAAATAGTTAAGTCAGCTATCCAATAGGCCGATTAGTCGGCCAAATTTTTTGCTGAGAAGTTAGCTCAGCTAACTAGCCGGCTGACTAGTTAGGCCAGGTAACTAGTTGACCAAATAGTCGACTGACTTGTTAGGTCAGCAAACCAGCTAACAACTAGTTAACCAAGCTAAATAGTCGACCAACTCGTGAGTCAATTTGTCGAACCAACTAATTAATCGGCTGACTAGTGGGCCAACTTGTTAAGCCAGATAACAAGCTGGGTGAGTAGACAGCCAATGTGTTAAACCAGGTAACTCCTTGGCCGACTCATCAGCCAACATGTTAAATCACCTAGCTAACTCGTTAACCAACTGGTAAAGAAAGCTACTTAACTCGTCTACCAACTAGTTAATACAGTTATATAATTTGTTAACCAACTCATTAAATCAGCTAGCTATCTCGTTACCCAACTAATTAATTCATCTAGCTAAGTCAGCTAGATAACCAGCTAGCTAGCTAAGTCAGCTAGCTAAGTCATCTAGCTCACTAGTTAGCTAACAATTTAAATCAGCTACTTAAGTCTGCTAACTAACTAGTTAACTAATTTGTTAACTCAGGTAGTTATTCAGCTAGTTAAATAGTTTAGTAAGTATTAAATTAAGGTAGTTAAGTCAGCTAGTTAACTACTTAATTCAGCCAGTGTCAGTTAGCTAACTAGTTAAGTCAGCTAGCTGTCAGCTAGTTAAGTCAGCTTTCTAATTTAGTCAGCTGATTAAGACAGCTAGCTAGCTAGTTAGCTAATGGGTTAAGTCAGCAGGTTGAGTCAGTTAGTTAACTTGTTAACTAATGGGTTAAATCAGCTCGTTGAGTAAGTTAGCTAGCTAGTGAGCAAACAGGTTGAGTCAGCATGTTGAGTAGGCTAGCTACCTAATTAGCTGATGAGTTAAGTCAGCTGGATGAGTCAGCTAGCTAGCTAGTTAGCTAACGAGATAAGTCAGTTGGTTGTGTCAGCTAGTTAGCTCGTGAGCTAACGAGTTAAGTCAGATGATTAAGTCACCAAGCTAGCACATTAGATAACGAGTAAGCTAATTAGTTATCTAGCTGGTTAAGTCAACTAGCTAAACTGGCAACTAAATATTTAAGTCATCTTGTTAGCTAGGTAGCTAGGTAGTTAGCTAACTATTTAATTCAGGTGGCTAGCTAGGTAGCAAGCTTGTTAAGTCAGATGGCTAGCAATCTGGCTAGCTGGTTAATTCAGCTAGTTAAGAGAGCTGGCAAGTCAACTGGCAAGTTCAGGAGCAAGCTAGTTAAGTCAGGTGGATAGCTACCTGGCTAGTTAGTGATGTCAGTGTGTTAAGTCAGCTGGCTAGCCAACTGGCTAATACAGCTAGTTTAGTCAGCTGTCTAGTGAGCTGGCTAGGTAGGTACCTAGCTAGATAAGTCAGCTTGCTAGCCAGCAGGCTAGCTGTTCAAGTCAGCTAGTTAAGTCAGCTGACTAGCCTGCTGGCTGATACGTAGCTAGTTAGTTAAGTGAGCTGGCTAGCAAGCTTGCTAGCTTAAGTCAGTTAGGTAAGTCAGCTTGCTAGCTAGCTAGATAGCTAGGTAGCTTGCTAGTTAAGCCAGCTCGTTAAGCATCTGGCTAGCTAGATAGCTAGTTGGTTAAGTCAGCTAGTTAAGTCTGCTTGCTAGCTGGATAAGACAGTGACTTAAGTCAGCTGGCTAGCTAGCTGCCTAGCTGGGTGTCTAGATAGTTAAGTGTGCTGGCTAGCCAGTTAACTATTTAGTTAAGTAAACTAGTAAGGTCTTCTCACTGACTAGGTGGTTGGATAGGTAGCTAGGTTGTTAAGTCAGCTGGCAAGCCATCGGGCTATGTAGGTAGCTAGATAATAAGTCAGGTGGCTATCCAGCTGGCTAGCAAGGTAGCTAGGCAGTTAAGTCAGTCTGCTAGTCAGCTGGCTAGCTATTTAAGTCACCTAGTTGTCAGCTGGCAAGACAGCTGGTTAGCTAGTTAGCTAGATAGCTAAGTCAGTTGTCTAGCCCGCTGGTTAGATAGTTAAGGCACTTAGTTAAGTCAGCTGGCTAGCCAGCTGGCTAGCTAAGTAGCTTGCTACTTAAGTCAGCTGGCTATATAGCTGGATATCTAGTTACAGAACCTAGTTAAGGCAGCGGGCTTGCCAGCTGGGTATTTATATAGCCAGGTAGTTAATTCAGGTGACTAGCAAGCAGACCAGGCATTTAAATCAGCTAGTTAAGTCAACTGGCTATCCAGCTGTCTATATAGTTAGTGAGCTAGTTAAATCAGTTGACTAGTCAACTGGCTAGCTAATTATGTCAGCTAGTTAAGTCAGCTGTGTAGCCAGCAAGCTAGTTAGGTATAGAGCTAGTTAAGATAATTCACCATGTTATGTCAGATCACAGGCCAGCAGGCTAGCTTGGAAGTTAGGTAGTTAAGTCAGCTGTCAAGCCAGCAAGCTATGTAGTTATGTAGGTAAGTAAATAAGCTGGCTAGCCATTCAACGTATTGTTATGTCAGCTAGTTAAGTCAGCTGGCTATCCAGCTGTCTAGCTAGGTAGCTAGCTAGTTAAGTCTGCTGGCTAGCCACTTGACTAATATGTTAAGTCAGCTAGTTAAGTCAGCTGGATAACCTGCTTGCTAGCTAGGTAGCTAGGGAATTAAGTCAGCTG
>NW_007238482.1:0-1255 GCF_000164805.1 Carlito syrichta
CAGTTGTCTTGGCAGCTGGCTAGCTTGTTAAGTCAGGTAGTTAATTCAGCTGGCTACCCAGCTGGCTAGCTATGTAGCTAGCTAGTTAATTCAGCTGGCTATCCAGCTGGCTAGCTACATAGCTAGCTAGTTAATTCAGCTGGCTACCCAGCTGGCTAGCTAGTTAGCTAGCTAGTTATGTCAGCTGGCTAGTCTGCTGCCTAGCTAGTTAAGTCAGGTAGTTAAGTCAGCTGACTAGACAGCTGGCTAGCTAGGTAGCTTGCTAATTAAGTCAGCTGGCTAGCCCCCTGTCCAGTTAGTAATATCAGCCTGTTAAGTCAACTGGCTAGACAGCTTGCTAACTAGTTAAATCCCCTAGGTAAGTCACCTGGCTAGCCAGCTGGTTAAGTAAGCTATTTAAGTCAAGTGGCTAGACATCCTGCTAGCTAGGTAGCAATCTAGTTGAGTCAGCTTGCTAGCCAGCTTGTTAACTTGTTAAGTCAGCTAGTTAAGTAGCTGGCTACCCAGCCTGCTAGCTAGGTAACTAGCTAGTTAAGTGAACAAGCTAGCAAACTGACTAGCTGGCTAATCAGCTAGTTAATTCAATCATATTGCCAGCTTTCTAGCTTGTTAAATCAGCTAGTTAATTCAGCTGTCTAGGTAGGTAGCTAGCTAGAAAAGTTTGCTTGCTAGCCAGTTGGCTAGCATGTTAAGTCAGCTAGATAAGTCAGCTGCTAGCCAGCCGGGTAGGTTGATAACTAGACAGTTGTCACCTGACTAGCCAGCTGGCTAGCTGGTTAAGTCAGCTAGTTAAGTCAACTGGCTAGCCAGCTTTCTTGGTAGGTAGCTAGCTACTTAATTCAGCTGTCTAGCCAGCTTGCTGACTTTTTAAACCAGCTATGTAAGTCAGCTGGCTAGTCATGTGGCTAGATAGGTAGCTCGCTAGTTAAGTCAGATGGCTAGCCAGTTGGTTAGCTAGTTATGTCAGCTAATTAAGTCAGCTGGCTAGCTCGTTAGCCAGCTAGTTGAGTCAGCAGGCTAGCTAGTCAGTGAGTTGTGTCAGCTGGTTAGCTCATTAGCCAGCTATTTTAGTCTGGGGCTAGCTCTTTAGCCAGATAGTTGAGTCAGCTGGCTAGCTCGTTAGCCAGCTGGTTGAGACAGGTGGCTAGCTTGTTAACCAACTAGTTGAGAATGCTGGCTAGCTTCTTAGCCAACTTGTTGGGCCTGGTGGCTAACACGTTAGCCAACTAGTTAAGTCAGCTGTCTAAGTCAGCTC
>NW_007238483.1:0-783 GCF_000164805.1 Carlito syrichta
TTAACTAGGTGACTTATCTAGCTAGTCAGTAAAATACTCAGCTAATAACTAGAAGCTATGTAGCTAGCCAGCTGCCTTCTCAGCTGACATAACTAGGTGACGTAACTTGCTAGCCAGCTGGCTAGACAGAAGACATAAATAGCTAGCTAACTAGATTATAAATTGGCTATCCAGCTGTCTTAACTAGCTGACTTAACTAGCTAGGCACCTGGCTAGCCAGCTGACATAATTGCCTAACTACCTACCTAGCCGTTTGACATAACTAGCTGGCATAACTAGCTCTCTACCTAGATAACTAGCTGGTTAGCTAGCTGACATACCTAGCTGATTAATTAGCTTGACAGCTGGCTAGCCAACTGTCTTAACTAGCTCGCTATCTAGCTAGCCAGCAGGCTTGCCAACTGACTTAACTAGCTGACATACATAGCTGACGTGCTTGCTAGTCATCTGAATTAACTAGCTTGCTATATAGCTAGCCAGCTGCCTAGCCAGCTTACTATACTAGGTGACTTAACTAAATAGCCTTCTGTCTAGCCAGCTGACTAAATTAGCAAGCTACCTAGCTACTCATCTGTCTATCCAGCTGACTTAACTAGGTGATTTAACTAGCTAGACAGTAGGCTAGAGAGCTAATTTAACTATCTAGCTTCCTAGCTAGCCAGCAGTCTAGTCAGATGACTTAACTAGGTGACTTAACTAGTTAACATGCTGGTTAGCAGCTGACACTGCCTAGGTACCTAGCTAGACAACTGAATGGCCAACTGATTCACTAGCTAACTACCT
>NW_007238484.1:0-1226 GCF_000164805.1 Carlito syrichta
ACCCATGGGTCAAAGAAGAAGGGTTCAAATAAGATATTTTGAAGTGTATGAAAACAACACAAAAATACAGAAATTTCTGAATGCAACTAAAGCAGTGCTCATACATAAATATGTGGTTTAAAATTTTTATATTTGAAAAGAGAGATCTCCGGATACTTAAGTTTCCACTTTAAGAAACTAGACAAAGAGAGACAATTAAATCTACAGAATGTAATGGAAGAAAAATGGTAAAGATTAGAAAATAAAACTGAAAACAGAAAACAGCACAGAAAATCAAACCAAAGCTTAGTTACTTAAAAAGAATTTTTTTCAATGATAAGAAAAAAAAAAGTCACAAATTCTCAATATCAGAAATGCAAGAGGGGAAATTACTGACACAACAAACATTCAACAGATAAAACAACATGAGTGACTATAACAAATTAGGTGGCTTAAAGAACAAATATTTATTTTTCTCAGTTCTAGAGGCTGGAAGTCTCAGAATAGGGTGCCAACACAGTTGCATTCTTGTGAGTGACCTCTTTGGGTTATAGACTATTCGTGTAACAGACTCACATGGTGGAAAGTAAGCTAGCTAGCTGTGGTATCTCCTAGTGAGGGCATTTTAATCTATCCCTTTGTAACCAGAAAAGCAACAACTGTATTTAAACACTCTAGAAAGAAGCAGTAGGAGAATATGGACTGTAACTAGAGGGAGTTTTTTGGATTCTTAGAACTTTATTCCTTTGTTTTAGAACACAGATATCATATTATTTGGTTCAGTAATTCAAATCCTTAAATGTTTTCTTTTACCTGTGCTCTCAGGGTAGACTTTAATGTACTTATTATCTGAATTCAAACCTGAATGACAACAGAACATGAAATCTAAATTATTTTACTTTTATTGACTAACAACCTTACCATTCTGTTATAACAATTTTTCTAAGTTTTGTATTTAGAGATAGCTTATTTGGCCAGTCAATATACTCTAATCATTTACATATAGTGACTGGGAGATATGCTTGATCTAAACTATGTCAATCTTTATGCAATGCCATTTGTTTGTATGGCTTCACAACAAAAACTTTCAATAAGTGAGCATCACTTCTAATAATTAAGATGATTTTACTTATTCTTCTATGAATTATATTGAAAACTATAACTTTTTAAAATTTCTGGATTCATTAGTATAGACAAAGGCTAAGATACATATGAAAAGATGTTTGACATCATTAGTGACAAATAAA
>NW_007238485.1:0-703 GCF_000164805.1 Carlito syrichta
AAACAAGAGCCCAAATATGGGACACAGAGGACAAAAATATCATAGAAAACATCAACAAAATAAAAAGTTGGTTCTTTGAAAGTATTAACAAGATTGATGGGCCCCTAGCCAGCATAACCACGAAAAAGAGAAAAATCCCAAATAAACACAATGAAAAATACAAAAGATCACATCATATCTGACCCCAAAGAAAGACAAAAGATTATCAGAGATTACTGTGCACACCTATATGAAAACAAACTTGTAAACCTAGATGAACTTGAGGACTTTCTGACCTCACACACCCTCCCCAGAATAAAACAAGAAGACATTGAGACACTAAATACGACCATAACAACCCAGGAAATTGACTGTGTCATGTGAAAAGTACCTAGAAAAAAAAAAAAGAAGAAAAAAAAAAGAAGCTCTGGACCGGATGGCTTTCCCGTAGAATTCTAGAAAACATACAAGGAGGAACTGATACCAATCGTATTGAAAGCATTCTAGGCAATTGAGAAAGATGGAATTTTCACAAAGTCATTTTACAATGCTAAAATTACTCTGATTCCTAAATCGGGTAGAGATTCAAAAAACAAAGAGAACTACAGGCCAATATCCCTTATGAATATAGACTCTAAAATCCTCAGCAAGAATCTAGCAAATCGATGCAAAAACACATCTCAAATATCATCCACCATGACCCAGTAGGCTTCATCCCCAGGAT
>NW_007238486.1:0-398 GCF_000164805.1 Carlito syrichta
TGGCTAGACAGCTGGCCAGCTAGTTAGGTCAGCTTGTTTAGTCAGTTGGCTAATCAGCTGCCTAGCTAGTTAAGTCAGTTCATTAAGTCAGATGTCTAGCCAGCTGGCTATCTAGTTAAAAAGCTTGTTGCATGAGATGTATAGCCATCTGGCTCACTAGTTATCTCAGTTAGTTAAGTCAGTTGGGTAGCTAGGCAGCTAGCTAGATAAGTCAACTTGATATGTCTGCTAGCTACATAGTTAATACAGCTAGTTAAGTCTGCTAGCTATATGATAGCTAACTAGGTAGCTAGCAAGTTGAATCAGCTAGTTTAGTCAGCTGGCTTGCTAGGTAGCTAGCTAGTTAAATCATCTACTTAAGTCAGATGGGAAGCTAGTTAAGTCAGTTAGTTAAGTAA
>NW_007238487.1:0-972 GCF_000164805.1 Carlito syrichta
AGCCAGCAGATTTAACTAGCTAGCTACCCTGTTTTTCAGCTGGCTAGAAACCTGACTTAACTAAATGACTTAAGTAGCTAGCTACGTAGCTATCCAGATGACTTAACTAGAATCTACCCTCATAGGCAGCTGGCAAGCCAGCTGATTTAACTAACTGAATTAACCAGCTAGCCAGCTGATTAACTAGCTGACCTAACTAGCTAGCTACCTAGTTCTCCATCTGAGTTAACTAGCTGATTTAACTAGCTAGCTAACTGGCTAGCCAGCTGGCTGGTCAGCTGACTTAACTATCTGACTTAATTAGCTAGCCAGCTGGATGGCCACCTGTATTAACTAGCTCACTTAACCAGGTCTTTTGCTAAATTGCCAGCTGACTTAACTATGTAACTCCCTAGTCAGCCAGCTGAGAAGCCAGCTGAATTATCCAGTGGGTTTTACTAGCTTGCCAGCTAACTAGCCAGCTAACTTAACTAGCTTACTACCTAGCCAGCCAGCTGGCTAGCCATCTGACATAACTAGTTGACTTAATCAGGTAGCCACCTGTCTAGCAGGCTGACTTAACTGCCTAGCTATCTAGCTAGTAAGCTGGATAACAAGCTCACTTAACTAGATAGCTACCTATGTAGCCTGCTGTCTTGCCTGCTGATTTAACTACCTCGCTATCTAGCTATCCAGCTTGCTAGTGAACTGTCTTAACAAGGTTACTTAACTAGCTAGCTAACTGGCTAGACAGTTTACTAAATAAGGTAACTGCACAGCTAGGAAGCTGCTTAACCAGCTGCGTAAACTCGTTGACTTAACTAGCTAGCAAGCTGATTTAACTAGCTGAATTAACCAGCTAGCTACCTAGGTAGCCAGCTTGCTTTTCAAGCTGGCTCAACTAGCTAGCTACCTAGCTAGCTATCTAGCTACCTAGCTGACTAAACTAACTGCCATAACTAGCTAGCTAGATGACATAACTAGCTGACTTAT
>NW_007238487.1:1615-3193 GCF_000164805.1 Carlito syrichta
TTAACCCATTAGTTAACTAGCTCGCTGGCTGTCTTAACCCAGATGACAAAATTAGAAAACTGACTTTGATAGCTGACTTAACTGGCAGACTTAAGTAGTTAGCTAGCAAACTTAACTATGTGAATTAAATAGCTATTTAACTAGCTGTACAAGTAGCTGACTAAACTAGCTAACTAGAGGAAGAAGATTTAAGTAGCTGATTTAAATAGTTAGCTAAAAAGTGAGGTAGCTGATTTTGCTAGTTGACTTAGCTAACTAGCGGGTTAGCTAGCTGACTTAGCTAACTGACATAGCTAGTTTGCTAACGAGATAGCTAGCTGACTTCACAAGTTGATTGAGTTAGCTAACTGTTGTAACTAGTTGGTAAACGAGATAAATAACTGAATTAACTAGTTGGTTAATGAGTTACCTAGGTGACTTAACTTGTTGGCTGACAAGTTGTCCGACTAGATAGCTGGTTTTATACATTGGCTGACTACTCAGTCGACTTTTTGCTGACATAAAATGTTGACCGAATAAGCGACTGACTATTTAACTGTGCTAACTAGTTGGCTGACGATTTGTCCAGTAGCTAGCTCTGTTAACTAGTTACCTGACTAATTTGCTGGCTTAACTAGTCCTTTGATTAGTTGGACGACTAGATAGCTGACCTAACTTGTTGGCCTACTAGTTAGCTGACCTAAATTATTGACTGACAATTTCGACCACTAGTCCGCCAATTTGTTAGCTAACTTAACTAGTTGGACGGCTAGTAGGGTGAATGGTAAGCTGATTAAACTAGGCAGCAGCTGAGTTAGCCGACAGGTTAGCTGACTTAGTTAGTCTACTGGAGAATGAGCCGACTGAGCAGCTGAATTTACTAGTTCACTGGCAAGTGTGTCAATTGTTCAGCTGACTTAACTAGTTGGGCGGTAGGTGAGTCAAATGGTCAGCTGACTTAACTAGTTGACTGGAGTGTGAGATGACTAGTCAGTTGTATTTAGTCGGCTGGCGAGTGAGCCGACTGGTCAGACTTAACTAGTCTGCTGGTTAGTGTTCCAACGAATGAGCCAACTTAACTAGTCAGCTGGTGAGTGAGGCGACATGTGAGCTGCTGTAACTATACGGCCAGTGAGTGAGCCAACCTATGAGCTGACTTAACTAGTCGACTGGCAAGCAAGCCGAATATTTCACTGACCTGGTGGCTTGTGAGTGAGTTGACAAGCTAGTGGACTTGTTTGCTGGCGAGTAAGCCGACTAGTTTGCTGATGGGTTGGCAGGCGAGCGAGCTGAATATTTAGCTGACTGGATGTAAAGCGAGAGAGCCCACTAGTTAGCTGATCATCTAGCTGAGTTGCTAGCTGATTAGTTAGCCAAGCAACTACCTGGCTTACTACCTGACTTAACTAGCTAGCTTACTAGTTAGCTGGCTATCTAGCTGACATAACAAGCTAACAAACAAGACTAGTAGCTGTCTAGCAAGCTGACTTAACTAGCTAGCTACCTGGCTAGTTAGCTGTCAAGCTGATTTAATTAGCTAGCTGACTAGCTAGCTGACTTATTTAGCTATTTGACAAGCAACCTGACTAGCTAGCTGAC
>NW_007238488.1:0-3216 GCF_000164805.1 Carlito syrichta
CGGTTGAGGTTCCGTTTTGTCCCGGCCACTCTGGAGGCTGAGGTGGAAGGAATGCCAGAGTTCACCATTTTGAGGCTGGCAGTTAATGATGGTCGTGTCCCCTGGACACAGCCTGGGCCACGAAGCCAGACCCTGTCTCCAAACACATCAGAATCGTACACAGTCTCAACTGCACAGGGTGTGTTCACAGGACAACTGACTTTAGAGCCAGGAAAAATGGGATTGTGGAAGAAGAAAAGTTCCCACTGAGAGATGTGTCCCTGGCCTTTTTTGGCAGAAGTTCCTCATTGTCGAGTTGTATGTCGGCCTGCCTGGGGCACATTTTCACACCTTGGAGAGGAGAGCCGGCAGGAACCCGGCCAGGGAGTCTTGGGAACTCCCACACAAAAATGGGGGCAGCCATTGGGGTGGTTGAGATTGAAAGATGCCGAGCTTGGGGGACATTCACATTTTGGGGGGACGAACTAGGGCAGAATATTTGCAGGAGAATAAATTCCATTCTTCCTTCCTTCCTTCCTTCCTTCCTTCCTTCCTTCCTTCCTTCCTTCCTTCCTTCCTTTCTTTCTTTCTTTCTTTCTTTCTTTCTTTCTTTCTTTCTTTCTTTTTTTCTTTCTTTCTGTATCTTTCCTCACGACGTTGCCCATGCTGCTTTCAAACCACTAAACTCAGGCTATCCTCATGGCCTGGGCTTCCCAAACTGCTGTTCACAACAGGTTTTCCATTTGGTTGGCATTCTGGTCTTCCTTCCTGTTCTTGAACTGTGGGCTGGAGGTGATCCTCCTGCCGAGGTCTGCCCTTACCCAGTGTTTTCTGGGTTTTTCTTGGGGTCGAAGTGGGGGCATGCTATGGTATCCAGCCTGTTCTCACACTCCCAATTCCATCCAACCTCCCATCTTGGCCTCCCTGAGTGCTGGGGAGACAGGCGTGAGTCACCTGGCCTTCCCCACCCCACCAAAGGTTTGATAGTCACACCCTCCCTTTCCCCGAGGCTCCCCAAGGGAGGTGTGAGTGGGTCCCCCTGGGAAACATGGCAGGGGGAGTAGTGGTCACCCTGGCAGAGACACGCCCATGCACCAAGTGCTCCCTCCATGGAGGACTTGGCGGGTGAATCTAGCTGCCCGCTCTGGGGTCCTGGGTCGTTGGAAGGGAGCATGCCTCTCAGTAGGGCACCGAGAGTGGAGTGGAGGTTGGGAGCAGGGGCTCATGACTGTCATCCTGGCACTCTGGTAGGCTGAGACCAGAGGATGGCCTTAGCCCCCGAATACGAGACCAGCCTGCACACCTTGGAGAAACCTCATCTCTACAAGAAGCCAAAAAAATGAGCTGAGCTTGGTGACACAGGCCTTTCATTCCGTCCACTCAGGAGCCCACAGTGGAAGGATCGCTGGAGCCCAGCCAGTGGGGGCTGCGGTGGCTGAGAGCAGGCCCAGGCACTCTGGCCTGGGTGACAGTGTGGGAATTCAACTCAGAATAACAATACAACCACAACAACCACAGGCCGGGATCAGGGGCTCAGCATGGCATCCCTGCCTTTTGTAGGCCCAAGTGAGTGATGGCCTGAGACTGTGGGCTCAACACCAGCCCGGGACATGGGTGAGACCTCGTATTGTCCATCATAAATAAATCCAAATATTAACCAGGTGTGGTGGCGTAGGCCTGTGGTTCCAGCCAATATGTGAATCGAGGCAAGAGGATCACCTTAGCCCAGCATGTGAAGTCCACAGTGGCCATGAGCTTGGGTTCCAACTCCAAATAATAATAATCACTACCACTACCACCACCACCACCACCACCCCTGTCACCCGGCACGTGGTGTCACACTCAGGGATGGGAAAGGAAAATGCATTTTTGGCCTGTCATTCACGGGAGGTTTCAAAGGTGGTCACTGGTGTGTCCATCCTGTGCCTTCGGCCATGCACCCTAGAAAGCCTTTCTCTACCCTTCACATTCGTGCCCCACAGGAAAGACGTGTGTGAGCTCACAGAACAGATGGGCCTAGCTAGGGCAGACATCGGGCACAAAGTGATCAAGGCGGCTCAGCAAGGCCAGGCCCAGCCAAGGTTCCTGTCATCCTGTCTTCCACCTTTGGGCATAGGGAGGGCACCTTCCTCTCCCAATCACTCCATCGACACCACCCATGCAGATCTTTTCCTGGGGAGCTGGGGACGCCCATATTGATGCACGTGGGAGGCCTCTATTTTGTCACCAGAGTATTCATCAGCTGGGCAGCTGTGTGGCAGCACGATTGTGACTCCCAGGGCCTTGACCTGCAGGGCTCAGACTGGTCCTCCCGCCTTTGCCTTGAGCAGCTAGGAACCCAGGGGCCACTATGCCTGACTCTATTTTGGGGACCTCTCACTGAGATGAGTTCTGGCGAAGTCACTCGGGCTGGCCTCCAACTCCTGGGCTCAGGAAGCCTCCTGCCTCAGCATCCCAAGTCACCGGGCTAATGGCCATGAGACACAGTGCCTGGCCTGGACTCAAACGTTCTGTCGGTAGGGGTGATGCAAAGGAATGCCCTGGGACAGAGACCACTGCTTCCCGTGTAGCTGGAACCATGAGCACCACCATATGTGATTCCAGTGTTTGCATTCTGGCGAGTGATGAGATCTCACTATGTGGCCCAGACTGGTCTCAAACTCCTGAGCTCCTGTGGTCCCCCACCTCGGCCTTCCAAAGTCACAGCCAATTGTTTGCCAATCCACCATATTTCAGGAACTCTAGGCCCAAGGCTGGGGCCTCTTACCCAAATGACCTCTGTTTGTTCACAATGATCCCCAAACCATACAGAAATGAATGCTCTTCTTTTTTTCCTTTTTTACTTGGAGTCGGTGTATCACTCCATTGCCCAGGCTGGAGGGCGGTGGCTCACTACCGGCCATTGCAACCTCGGCCTGCCGGGCTACAATGAGCCTTTCTCTGGCCTTCTGAGGAGTCAGAACAACAATCGCGTGCCACCAAACCTGGCTAATTTGGATGGATGGTAGAGACGAGGTCTCACCCTGTTGCCCGGGTCAGAGGGTTGGCCTACCTGGGGCACATTTCTCACCTTGGAGAAGAGAGCCAGCATAAACCTACCCAGGGAGCCATGGGATCTCCTAGACCACTGCAGGGGCAGCCATTGAGGGGGTTGGGCCTGGAAGATGCCGAGTTTGGGGGACCCTCACATGTGGAGGGCGTGCAGAATGTTGTAGAGAATGGACTTCTTTCTTTCCT